>NW_027442218.1:0-167163 GCF_048569485.1 Anomaloglossus baeobatrachus
ACCAGAGACAACAAGTCTGACACATAGTCAACGGATGGAGAGGATGATACAGGAGTATCTCCAAATGAACATCGATGCAATGACTTTTCAAATGGAGCCTTGCTCCTTTTGGGCTTCAAATCTAGAAAAATGTCCAGAGCTCTCCAGTTACGCCTTGAATATTTTGTCATGTCCAGCTGCCAGCGTTGTCTCTGAACGTGTCTTCAGTGCTGCTGGGTGTGTGCTGACAGATAAGCGCACGCGTCTGTCCAGTGACAATGTGAACAGACTGACGTTCATCAAAATGAACAAGTCATGGATCCACAAGGAATTTACTACCCCTGTGTCATCTTGGGGAGAGTAAATGCTTGTGGATTTGGAATGTGCTTGATGCAAATCAAAACATCCTGTTTGCAACTAGGGCACAAGTGCTGCCACTGAATGGGTGGGTGTGTGTGGGGCACAATTTTTGGAAAAAAGGGAGGCTCCGCTTGGAGTAACCCTTGCTTGCTGTGTTTTTTAAAAATGATACAAGATGAACAGATCTGAAGGCAAGATGAAGGCAACATCATGTCTCCGCCTGCACTTTCCTCACAAACCTGCATTTTTCCAGGGACACCCTACTCAACACCGTCTACAGACAGAAGCCAGATCTCTGTCCCTCAGATGTGGACAAATAAAAGGCCATTTCCTGCGACCCTTGACAAAGCTAAGAGGTTGACTTTATCCCTCTGTAAGCTCTTGGCTACGGAAATGCTGCCTTTCCGCATGGTGGACACACAGGATTTTAGAGACCTTATGTCTGTCACTGTGCCCCAGTACCAGATGCCCAGTCGCCACTACTTCTCTAAGAAAGGTGTGCCTGCGCTACACCAGCATGTCGCACACAACATCACCGCTTCCTTGAGAAACTCTGTGTGTGAACAGGTGCATTTCACCACCGATACTTGGACCAGTAAGCATGGATAGGGACGTTACATGTCGCTGACTGGGCACTGGCAAACTATGGTGAGAGATGGAGAAGGGTCTGCTGTACAAGTCTTGCCGTCCCCACGAGTTGTTTCAATCCTTGTTCTGTATGTAGAAGTTAATACACTGCTTCTGCCTCTTCAACCTCGTGTGGGTCCTCCACCTTGGCGCAAACCCTGTGTGGTCAGGCCACCCTTCCAAGCAACTGCGCACAAGAACTACCACACACCTCCTTACTATGCTGGCAGCAGAGCTCAATGCCATCAGGCGGTCAAAGTTTTACTTTGAAATGTATGGGAAATGTGAGTCACACCGCTATTCCAGAGAATAGGAGTCAGGCAGGGTCAAAACATTAATTGAGGAACAGGAACAGAATGGGACGGCCAGGACTTAATCAGAAAACAAGCAGAGGTGAAATGCGGATCGGCCAACAAGGTACATAAACAGCAAGCAGGAAAAGTAGTCAGGTAACAAGCACACAAAATCATAAAACTGAACTGGGGGTAAAATTAACCAGAGGTTCATAGCTATGTCTGGCAGTGGTCTGCAGACAGGATGGGCATAAAAAAGGGTGTGGTGTCTTCACATTGGTTGTAGCTGAATGATGGTATTTCATCTGTGAGATACCCACCAGCTACATTCAGCCAGAGATTCTGCATCTGTCAAGGTAATGCAGCCCAGTGGGTGAGCATAACCTGCGTCCACCTGCGCCGCTGGCATCGACTCCTCTCCCATCATCAGCACTATGCATGAAAGGAACACGTTGTCACCTGGCGACTGGAGTACAAATTGACGGAGCGGACTCCGTTGGTGACTTAACAGCCGTGTGCGGCAATGATGCAAACCTGGCTGTGGGCCATCCTCAGGGCAATGTGACACACGTGCCTTGTATGGCTCACGTGTTGAATCTGATTCTCCAGCAATTTTTAAAACACCATCACGGCCTACATGGCCTTGTGCAGTGTGCACGCTCGCTATGTGCTCACTTCCATCGTGCGCACACAGCAGCTCAACAACTTTCATCACTCCGGAAGTCTTAGGGTCTGGCAGTTAAACGCCGGAAATGCGATGTTCCGACACGCAGGAATTGGAATCTGCACATGTTGCAGCGTGTGTGGCAGCACCGCAGAGCCCTGCTGAAATACAGTATGACATATAGCCTGGGATAACTTGATCAAGAGGTGGTGCAGATCACGCTGCTGGAGTGGTGTCAGATCAAGGACCTATGCACCCTGCTACACAGTTCACAAATGTCGACGAAGATGTTTAGCACTGGCAATGTCATTCTCAGCGTGACAATTCTGGTCATCTACATGATGGAGCACACTGTAATTATTATTCGGAGTCAGGTGTTGGGACAAGAGGAAGGGGAGGAAGTACAGAAGGAGTCATATGCGGAAGGGATAACAAGATCTACGAGGTCCAGATGGTCAGCGGCACCTATGCGGCAGTCATGGTGAGGGAGAGGGATTAACAAGGGCGCATAGTATCAGCAAAAAGTGTTGATGAAAGTGCAGGAGCCCATGAAGAAATGGAGGACGAACTGGCGATGGGCATGGAAGACTCAGCAGATGAGTGAGAGCTTGCTCACATTTCGGTTGTGCGAGGTTGTGGGTAGAGGGCAGAGGAAGGATGCACGATTCTCACCTCTCTGCCACCAACACACCAAGGACTTGGTCCTCCTGGATGCACAAGACACATGAGCGCCTTCTTGCTGCACTACCTACATAACCCTCGGATTGTATGAATTTGAAGTAATCCTGAATACTGGGTTGCCACACTGTTAGATCCCCGATACAAGACAAAATTTGGCGAACTAATTCCTGCCATAGAAATAGACGCACGTATACAGGAGTATCTGCAGAATGTGGTACGCAATCTTAGATCTACTTTTCCACTAAACACCAGTGCTGCACAGAGTGAATCTCAACGCTTTGTCATGGATAGGAGGAAATGGTCTTTTACTTGTCCACATCGGAGGGACCGAGGGATGGCTGCTGTGCTGAGATGGCGTTGAGTACGGTGTCCCTGCACAGTTGCACTTTTGGTCATATCCCAAAATGAGTTGAAAAAGGACAGATGCTGTTGGAAAGGGGAACAGGTGTGTTGGAAAGGGGAAAAAAGTTTTGGTCCGTGGATTTGGTGGTTAAGCAACTGTAACATTTGCTGAAGAAACAACATCTGTTACAGTGGGACTGGCAGATTTGGATAAAGTGGTATATAATCTGTGACCGCTATATAACGAAAATTAATAAGAAAAGAAAGAGAAAGGTATATATCCCCATCAGCAGTCAGTGTCCACCGTGCTCCCAGTTGGAAAAGGAGAGGTTGGCAACTTGAAGTTTTGGTGGAGGATACAGAGCTGTGTGGCTATGAAACTAATAGTAGCCTGAACCGAGTTAGACGCCATTCGGATCTGGAGACTGTGAGCCCTGTTAGCGACACAGGGTCCACATGCCCACCCAGCCCAGGAACTCCCTGTTAACAACACAGGGGCCATTGAGTACGCTGACCGTGTGCGTAGGGGCCACACCTGTGGACAGCAGGCGCATCAGCAGCAGCAGGCCTGTTAATGCCACTGGGCTGCACAAGCAGGACTGTTAGGACAGGAGCTGGTCTTAACCGTTCTGCGTTACCAACTGTGGTGGTGGCCTGCATCCACCACCCTATCCCTGCCTACCTCTGGCCTAAAGCCGCAATGGGTTCAACACATGGAGGTGTGCTCTTTCGGAGCATAATAGAAGACTGCGCACCTCCTTGTTGGCTCCAGCCCCTTTTATAACCTGGGTCCGCCCCAAACCAGGGTGAACCACAATGCACCTCCTGGAGACAAAAGTAGAGTGACACGTTATGAGTGGCATAACTAGCGTCCTATTTGGAAACGCAACTTCAATGATGACCTCATGGCTGCCATGACCCAAACACCTCACCAGTCATCGTCTGACCATCAATAATGCGGTGACAAGTCATAGGTGTGGGCCTCTGCAAGCCATTTGGGAGGACACCTGATGCCCTGTGGTCTATATGGGACCCCCACATCAGTGCCAGGGCCAAAGAGTTCATTACCGGACCTAGTCTCTGATGCAGGAAGTGCCTGAGCATGCTCAGTAGCATGAAATACAGTCTCTGAAAAAAGACTATCAGCTTTAGCATGGTGTCTAGGCACAAAACAGGACTTAGACCCGGCACGGAATGCAAGCACCTGTGCAAAGAGGCTTTTCACACTTAGTGTGGGAGCATGCGCTGTATCCCGAAAAGAAGACTTAGCGTCAGGAATAACACAGTCAGGCTGAGCATACTCACTACGCGAAACACTGTAATTATGCTGCAGCTGGGGTACATCGGCACACGCATGCGCACTAGCTGCCTCTCCACACTTAGACGTGGAGGGGAAATTTGTCTTGGAGATGCTGTCTATGAACAGAAGGAAAAGCTAAAGGAACTTTAGCCTGACTTTCTATCCCTCCGAATTATGAAATGCAGCAATGAATTCCATGAGTTTGCTATAACATTAGCGTAGCAAAATGTGCATGAGGGTGTGATGTAGAGGTGCTAGAAATAGCTTGTCACCAGTGGGGCACTAATGGAATACAACAGCCAGTTCTATGATGCCACTAAATGGCAGTATTTTGTGCTATCATTATAGCTTATTAAAAACAGAGCAGGAGGTTGTCATGCAGAGGTGCTTCACATAGATTTGCAGTAGTGTGAATAGACAAAAGTACAATAGCCACGTTTAGGATACATCTAGGTACACTGAGTGTTTGCTAGTATAATGGCTGAGTTTAAAAAAGTTTGAGTGTGCAATGCAGGCAGACGTGCTGCAAATATCGTTCCAATACTGTGAATAGACAAAAGTACAATAGCCACGTTTAGGATACAACTAGGTACAGTGAGTGTTTGCTAGTATAATGGCTGCGTTTAAAAAAGTTTGAGTGTGCAATGCAGGCAGACGTGCTGCAAATATCGTTCCAATACTGTGAATAGACAAAAGTACAAAAGCCACGTTTAGGATACAACTAGGTACAGTGAGTGTTTGCTAGTATAATGGCTGAGTTTAAAAAAGTTTGAGTGTGCAATGCAGGCAGACGTGCTGCAAATAACGTTCCAATACTGTGAATTGACAAAAGTACAATAGCCACGTTTAGGATACAACTAGGTACACTGAGTGTTTGCTAGTATAATGGCTGAGTTTAAAAAAGTTAGAGTGTGCAATGCAGGCAGACGTGCTGCAAATAACGTTCCAATACTTTGAATAGACAAAAGTACAATAGCCACGTTTAGGATACAACTAGGTACAGTGAGTGTTTGCTAGTATAATGGCTTAGTTTAAAAAAGTTTGAGTGTGCAATGCAGGCAGATGTGCTGCAAATATCGTTCCAATACTGTGAATAGACAAAAGTACAAAAGCCACGTTTAGGATACAACTAGGTACAGTGAGTGTTTGCTAGTATAATGGCTGAGTTTAAAAAAGTTTGAGTGTGCAATGCAGGCAGACGTGCTGCAAATAACGTTCCAATACTGTGAATAGACAAAAGTACAATAGCCACGTTTAGGATACAACTAGGTACACTGAGTGTTTGCTAGTATAATGGCTGAGTTTAAAAAAGTTTGAGTGTGCAATGCAGGCAGACATGCTGCAAATATGTTTACAATAGTGTGAATAGACAAAAGTACAATAGCCACGTTTAGGATGCCACTAGGTACACTGAGTGTTTGCTAGTATAATGGCTGAGTTTAAAAATGTTTGAGTGTGCAATGCAGGCAGACGTGCTCTGCAAATGTCTTTGCACTAGTGGGACTATAGCAAAGTCCAATAGCCACGTTTAGGATGCCACTAGGTACACTGAGTGTTTGCTAGTAAAATTGCTTAGTTTAAAAAAGTTTGAGTGTGCAATGCAGGCAGACGTGCTCTGCAAATGTCTTTGCACTAGTGGGACTATAGCAAAGTCCAATAGCCACGTTTAGGATGCCACTAGGTACACTGAGTGTTTGCTAGTAAAATTGCTTAGTTTAAAAAAGTTGGAGTGTGCAATGCAGGCAGACGTGCTCTGCAAATGTCTTTGCACTAGTGGGACTATAGCAAAGTCCAATAGCCACGTTTAGGATGCCACTAGGTACACTGAGTGTTTGCTAGTAAAATTGCTTAGTTTAAAAAAGTTTGAGTGTGCAATGCAGGCAGACGTGCTCTGCAAATGTCTTTGCACTAGTGGGACTATAGCAAAGTCCAATAGCCACGTTTAGGATGCCACTAGGTACACTGAGTGTTTGCTAGTATAATGGCTTAGTTTAAAAAAGTTGGAGTGTGCAATGCAGGCAGACGTGCTCTGCAAATGTCTTTGCACTAGTGGGACTATAGCAAAGTCCTATAGTCACAGATAGGATGCCACTAGGTACACTGAGTGCTTGCTAGTAAAATTGCTTAGTTTAAAAAAGTTTGAGTGTGCAATGCAGGCAGACGTGCTCTGCAAATGTCTTTGCACTAGTGGGACTATAGCAAAGTCCTATAGCCACAGATAGGATGCCACTAGGTACACTGAGTGTTTGCTAGTATAATGGCTTAGTTATAATGAGTTGGAGTGTGCAGAGGACAAGAGGGTACAGTGGCAGGATTGTGGGGCTCTGGGTAGAGGAATGGAAGCCTGCCTTTCTATTCCCTCCTAATGGTGAAATGCAGGGAGGAAATCCCTGACCTTGGCTACACAGACGCTGTTGCTGTTTGCAGGACCTGTCACCTATGGCTCTCTGACCCTGCCGGTTTG
The DNA here is from genome assembly GCF_048569485.1 of Anomaloglossus baeobatrachus. Classification (NCBI taxonomy): domain Eukaryota; kingdom Metazoa; phylum Chordata; class Amphibia; order Anura; family Aromobatidae; genus Anomaloglossus; species Anomaloglossus baeobatrachus. Next base: position 6,711 of record NW_027442218.1, read on the forward strand.
AGCCCTTAAAAGGACTGCTATAAAGTGCTCTCCCTAAGCTGTCTAACGCTGTGTATGCAGCGCATACAGCTGTATCGGCTATAGGACTCAGGAGGACGGAGCTGCGACAGTGATGTCTGACACCAAAGACGCAGAAGGCAGATAATGGCGTCCTGGAAGAAAATGTCCGGTTTTATAATGCAGGGACATGTGACATGGACATCCTATCACACATGCCGTTGCTTCTCTGGCTCAAAGTCCACTTAGCTGTGTGTGTGTCTGGGATTGGCTGACATGCTGGCCCGCCCCACAAGACGCGTGCGCTTAGGGAAGGAAGACAAGAAAAAAAAAAAAAAATGGCGATCGCCATTATAGAAACAGCAGTGATCTGAAGGCGCTGTTCACGCACACTATACACTGAAATGTGATAATAGTGTGATTCACAGAGTGACTTACACTATTACAGCAGAAACCAAGCTATGATTTAGCTTGTTTTTTGCTGCTAGAACCGTTCTCGAACGTTTCTAGAACTATCGAGCTTTTGCAAAAAGCTCGAGTTCTAGTTCGATCTAGAACAGGCCCCAAAATCACTCGAGCCTAGAACTGGAGAACCACGAACCACGAACCGCGCTCAACTCTACTCATCTCCACCACACAGGACAAGTTTGCATCTGTTATAGTTTTGGAGAAAATTGTGGTCATTTCATTTTTGCGCGAATGTGTTCAGATTGATTTTATATTGCATTTGGCATATGGTGACGATTATCTCGAGAGTGCAAAGTAGCCAAATGAAACTTTTACTGGATTTCCACTTACTTTACCAAATCTCATCTCCACCACACAGGACAAGTTTGCATCTGTTATAGTTTTGGAGAAAATTGTGGTCATTTCATTTATGCGCGAATGTGTTCAGATTGCTTTTATATTGCATTTGGCACAAGGTGACGATTATCTCGAGAGTGCAAAGTAGCCAAATGAAACTTTTACTGGATTTCCACTTACTTTATCAAATCTCATCTCCACCACACAGGACAAGTTTGCATCTGTTATAGTTTTGGAGAAAATTGTGGTCATTTCATTTTTGCGCGAATGTGTTCAGATTGATTTTATATTGCATTTGGCATATGGTGACGATTATCTCGAGAGTGCAAAGTAGCCAAATGAAACTTTTACTGGATTTCCACTTACTTTATCAAATCTCATCTCCACCACACAGGACAAGTTTGCATCTGTTATAGTTTTGGAGAAAATTGTGGTCATTTCATTTATGCGCGAATGTGTTCAGATTGCTTTTATATTGCATTTGGCACAAGGTGACGATTATCTCGAGAGTGCAAAGTAGCCAAATGAAACTTTTACTGCATTTCCACTTACTTTATCCAATCTCATCTCCACCACACAGGACAAGTTTGCATCTGTTATAGTTTTGGAGAAAATTGTGGTCATTTCATTTTTGCGCGAATGTGTTCAGATTGATTTTATATTGCATTTGGCATATGGTGACGATTATCTCGAGAGTGCAAAGTAGCCAAATGAAACTTTTACTGGATTTCCACTTACTTTACCAAATCTCATCTCCACCACACAGGACAAGTTTGCATCTGTTATAGTTTTGGAGAAAATTGTGGTCATTTCATTTATGCGCGAATGTGTTCAGATTGCTTTTATATTGCATTTGGCACAAGGTGACGATTATCTCGAGAGTGCAAAGTAGCCAAATGAAACTTTTACTGGATTTCCACTTACTTTATCAAATCTCATCTCCACCACACAGGACAAGTTTGCATCTGTTATAGTTTTGGAGAAAATTGTGGTCATTTCATTTTTGCGCGAATGTGTTCAGATTGATTTTATATTGCATTTGGCATATGGTGACGATTATCTCGAGAGTGCAAAGTAGCCAAATGAAACTTTTACTGGATTTCCACTTACTTTATCAAATCTCATCTCCACCACACAGGACAAGTTTGCATCTGTTATAGTTTTGGAGAAAATTGTGGTCATTTCATTTATGCGCGAATGTGTTCAGATTGCTTTTATATTGCATTTGGCACAAGGTGACGATTATCTCGAGAGTGCAAAGTAGCCAAATGAAACTTTTACTGCATTTCCACTTACTTTATCCAATCTCATCTCCACCACACAGGACAAGTTTGCATCTGTTATAGTTTTGGAGAAAATTGTGGTCATTTCATTTTTGCGCGAATGTGTTCAGATTGATTTTATATTGCATTTGGCATATGGTGACGATTATCTCGAGAGTGCAAAGTAGCCAAATGAAACTTTTACTGGATTTCCACTTACTTTACCAAATCTCATCTCCACCACACAGGACAAGTTTGCATCTGTTATAGTTTTGGAGAAAATTGTGGTCATTTCATTTATGCGCGAATGTGTTCAGATTGCTTTTATATTGCATTTGGCACAAGGTGACGATTATCTCGAGAGTGCAAAGTAGCCAAATGAAACTTTTACTAGATTTCCACTTACTTTATCAAATCTCATCTCCACCACACAGGACAAGTTTGCATCTGTTATAGTTTTGGAGAAAATCGTGGTCATTTAATTTTTGCGCGAATGTGTTCAGATTGATTTTATATTGTATTTGGCACATGGTGACGATTATCTCGAGAGTGCAAAGTAGCCAAATGAAACTTTTACTGGATTTCCACTTACTTTATAAAATCTCATCTCCACCACACAGCACAAGTTGGCATCTGTTATAGTTTTGGAGAAAATTGTGGTCATTTCATTTATGCGCGAATGTGTTCAGATTGCTTTTATATTGCATTTGGCACATGGTGACGATTATCTCGAGAGTGCAAAGTAGCCAAATGAAACTTTTACTGGATTTCCACTTACTTTATCAAATCTCATCTCCACCACACAGGACAAGTTTGCATCTGTTATAGTTTTGGAGAAAATTGTGGTCATTTCATTTTTGCGCGAATGTGTTCAGATTGATTTTATATTGTATTTGGCACATGGTGACGATTATCTCGAGAGTGCAAAGTAGCCAAATGAAACTTTTACTGGATTTCCACCTACATTATCAAATCTCATCTCCACCACACAGGACAAGTTTGCATCTGTTATAGTTTTGGAGAAAATTGTGGTCATTTCATTTATGCGCGAATGTGTTCAGATTGCTTTTATATTGCATTTGGCAGATGGTGACGATTATCTCGAGAGTGCAAAGTAGCCAAATGAAACTTTTACTGGATTTCCACTTACTTTATCCAATCTCATCTCCACCACACAGGACAAGTTTGCATCTGTTATAGTTTTGGAGAAAATTGTGGTCATTTCATTTTTGCGCGAATGTGTTCAGATTGATTTTATATTGCATTTGGCATATGGTGACGATTATCTCGAGAGTGCAAATTAGCCAAATGAAACTTTTACTGGATTTCCACTTACTTTATCAAATCTCATCTCCACCACACAGGACAAGTTTGCATCTGTTATAGTTTTGGAGAAAATTGTGGTCATTTCATTTATGCGCGAATGTGTTCAGATTGCTTTTATATTGCATTTGGCACATGGTGACGATTATCTCGAGAGTGCAAAGTAGCCAAATGAAACTTTTACTGCATTTCCACTTACTTTATCAAATCTCATCTCCACCACACAGGACAAGTTTGCATCTGTTATAGTTTTGGAGAAAATTGTGGTCATTTCATTTATGCGCGAATGTGTTCAGATTGCTTTTATATTGCATTTGGCACATGGTGACGATTATCTCGAGAGTGCAAACTAGCCAAATGAAACTTTTACTGGATTTCCACTTACTTTATCAAATCTCATCTCCACCACACAGGACAAGTTTGCATCTGTTATAGTTTTGGAGAAAATTGTGGTCATTTAATTTTTGCGCGAATGTGTTCAGATTGATTTTATATTGTATTTGGCACATGGTGACGATTATCTCAAGAGTGCAAAGTAGCCAAATGAAACTTTTACTGGATTTCCACTTACTTTATAAAATCTCATCTCCACCACACAGCACAAGTTGGCATCTGTTATAGTTTTGGAGAAAATTGTGGTCATTTCATTTATGCGCGAATGTGTTCAGATTGCTTTTATATTGCATTTGGCACATGGTGACGATTATCTCGAGAGTGCAAAGTAGCCAAATGAAACTTTTACTGGATTTCCACTTACTTTATAAAATCTCATCTCCACCACACAGCACAAGTTGGCATCTGTTATAGTTTTGGAGAAAATTGTGGTCATTTCATTTATGCGCGAATGTGTTCAGATTGCTTTTATATTGCATTTGGCACATGGTGACGATTATCTCGAGAGTGCAAAGTAGTCAAATGAAACTTTTACTGGATTTCCACTTACTTTATCAAAGCTCATCTCCACCACACAGGACAACTTTGCATCTGTTATAGTTTTGGAGAAAATTGTGGTCATTTAAATTTTGCGCGAATGTGTTCAGATTGATTTTATATTGCATTTGGCACATGGTGACGATTATCTCGAGAGTGCAAAGTAGCCAAATGAAACTTTTACTGGATTTCCACTTACTTTATCAAATCTCATCTCCACCACACAGGACAAGTTTGCATCTGTTATAGTTTTGGAGAAAATTGTGGTCATTTCATTTTTGCGCGAATGTGTTCAGATTGATTTTATATTGCATTTGGCATATGGTGACGATTATCTCGAGAGTGCAAAGTAGCCAAATGAAACTTTTACTGGATTTCCACTTACTTTATCAAATCTCATCTCCACCACACAGGACAAGTTTGCATCTGTTATAGTTTTGGAGAAAATTGTGGTCATTTCATTTTTGCGCGAATGTGTTCAGATTGATTTTATATTGCATTTGGCATATGGTGACGATTATCTCGAGAGTGCAAAGTAGCCAAATGAAACTTTTACTGGATTTCCACTTACTTTAAAAAATCTCATCTCCACCACACAGCACAAGTTGGCATCTGTTATAGTTTTGGAGAAAATTGTGGTCATTTCATTTATGCGCGAATGTGTTCAGATTGCTTTTACATTGCATTTGGCACATGGTGACGATTATCTCGAGAGTGCAAAGTAGCCAAATGAAACTTTTACTGGATTTCCACTTACTTTATAAAATCTCATCTCCACCACACAGGACAAGTTTGCATCTGTTATAGTTTTGGAGAAAATTGTGGTCATTTCATTTATGCGCGAATGTGTTCAGATTGCTTTTATATTGCATTTGGCACATGGTGACGATTATCTCGAGAGTGCAAAGTAGCCAAATGAAACTTTTACTGGATTTCCACTTACTTTATCAAATCTCATCTCCACCACACAGGACATGTTTGCATCTGTTATAGTTTTGGAGAAAATTGTGGGCATTTAATTTTTGCGCGAATGTGTTCAGATTGATTTTTTATTGCATTTGGCACATGGTGATGATTATCTCGAGAGTGCAAAGTAGCCAAATGAAACTTTTACTGGATTTCCACTTACTTTATCAAATCTCATCTCCACCACACAGGACAAGTTTGCATCTGTTATAGTTTTGGAGAAAATTGTGGTCATTTCATTTATGCGCGAATGTGTTCAGATTGCTTTTATATTGCATTTGGCACATGGTGACGATTATCTCGAGAGTGCAAAGTAGCCAAATGAAACTTTTACTGGATTTCCACTTACTTTATCAAATCTCATCTCCACCACACAGGACAAGTTTGCATCTGTTATAGTTTTGGAGAAAATTGGGGTCATTTCATTTATGCGCGAATGTGTTCAGATTGCTTTTATATTGCATTTGACACATAGTGACGATTATCTCGAGAGTGCAAAGTAGCCAAATGAAACTTTTACTGGATTTCCACTTACTTTATCAAATCTCATCTCCACCACACAGGACAAGTTGGCATCTGTTATAGTTTTGGAGAAAACTGTGGTCATTTCATTTATGCGCGAATGTGTTCAGATTGCTTTTATATTGCATTTGGCACATGGTGACGATTATCTCGAGAGTGCAAAGTAGCCAAATGAAACTTTTACTGGATTTCCACTTACTTTATAAAATCTCATCTCCACCACACAGCACAAGTTGGCATCTGTTATAGTTTTGGAGAAAATTGTGGTCATTTCATTTATGCGCGAATGTGTTTAGATTGCTTTTATATTGCATTTGGCACATGGTGATGATTATCTCGAGAGTGCAAAGTAGCCAAATGAAACTTTTACTGGATTTTCACTTACTTTATAAAATCTCATCTCCACCACACAGGACAAGTTTGCATCTGTTATAGTTTTGGAGAAAATTGTGGTCATTTCATTTATGCGCGAATGTGTTCAGATTGCTTTTATATTGCATTTGGCACTTGGTGACGATTATCTCGAGAGTGCAAAGTAGCCAAATGAAACTTTTACTGGATTTCCACTTACTTTATCAAATCTCATCTCCACCACACAGGACAAGTTTGCATCTGTTATAGTTTTGGAGAAAATTGTGGGCATTTAATTTTTGCGCGAATGTGTTCAGATTGATTTTATATTGCATTTGGCACATGGTGACGATTATCTCGAGAGTGCAAAGTAGCCAAATGAAACTTTTACTGGATTTCCACTTACTTTATCAAATCTCATCTCCACCACACAGGACAAGTTTGCATCTGTTATAGTTTTGGAGAAAATTGTGGTCATTTCATTTTTGCGCGAATGTGTTCAGATTGATTTTATATTGCATTTGGCATATGGTGACGATTATCTCGAGAGTGCAAAGTAGCCAAATGAAACTTTTACTGGATTTCCACTTACTTTATCAAATCTCATCTCCACCACACAGGACAAGTTTGCATCTGTTATAGTTTTGGAGAAAATTGGGGTCATTTCATTTATGCGCGAATGTGTTCAGATTGATTTTATATTGCATTTGGCACATAGTGACGATTATCTCGAGAGTGCAAAGTAGCCAAATGAAACTTTTACTGGATTTCCACTTACTTTATCAAATCTCATCTCCACCACACAGGACAAGTTTGCATCTGTTATAGTTTTGGAGAAAATTGTGGTCATTTCATTTTTGCGCGAATGTGTTCAGATTGCTTTTATATTGCATTTGGCACATGGTGACGATTATCTCGAGAGTGCAAAGTAGCCAAATGAAACTTTTACTGGATTTCCACTTACTTTATCAAATCTCATCTCCACCACACAGGACAAGTTTGCATCTGTTATAGTTTTGGAGAAAATTGTGGTCATTTCATTTTTGCGCGAATGTGTTCAGATTGATTTTATATTGCATTTGGCATATGGTGACGATTATCTCGAGAGTGCAAAGTAGCCAAATGAAACTTTTACTGGATTTCCACTTACTTTATCAAATCTCATCTCCACCACACAGGACAAGTTGGCATCTGTTATAGTTTTGGAGAAAATTGTGGTCATTTCATTTATGCGCGAATGTGTTCAGATTGCTTTTATATTGCATTTGGCACATGGTGACGATTATCTCGAGAGTGCAAAGTAGCCAAATAAAACTTTTACTGGATTTCCACTTACTTTATAAAATCTCATCTCCACCACACAGCACAAGTTGGCATCTGTTATAGTTTTGGAGAAAATTGTGGTCATTTAATTTATGCGCGAATGTGTTCAGATTGCTTTTATATTGCATTTGGCACATGGTGACGATTATCTCGAGAGTGCAAAGTAGCCAAATGAAATTTTTACTGGATTTCCACTTACTTTATAAAATCTCATCTCCACCACACAGGACAAGTTTGCATCTGTTATAGTTTTGGAGAAAATTGTGGTCATTTCATTTATGCGCGAATGTGTTCAGATTGCTTTTATATTGCATTTGGCACATGGTGACGATTATCTCGAGAGTGCAAAGTAGCCAAATGAAACTTTTACTGGATTTCCACTTACTTTATCAAATCTCATCTCCACCACACAGGACAACTTTGCATCTGTTATAGTTTTGGAGAAAATTGTGGTCATTTCATTTATGCGCGAATGTGTTCAGATTGCTTTTACATTGCATTTGGCACATGGTGACGATTATCTCGAGAGTGCAAAGTAGCCAAATGAAACTTTTACTGGATTTCCACTTACTTTATAAAATCTCATCTCCACCACACAGGACAAGTTTGCATCTGTTATAGTTTTGGAGAAAATTGTGGTCATTTCATTTATGCGCGAATGTGTTCAGATTGCTTTTATATTGCATTTGGCACATGGTGACGATTATCTCGAGAGTGCAAAGTAGCCAAATGAAACTTTTACTGGATTTCCACTTACTTTATCAAATCTCATCTCCACCACACAGGACATGTTTGCATCTGTTATAGTTTTGGAGAAAATTGTGGGCATTTAATTTTTGCGCGAATGTGTTCAGATTGATTTTTTATTGCATTTGGCACATGGTGATGATTATCTCGAGAGTGCAAAGTAGCCAAATGAAACTTTTACTGGATTTCCACTTACTTTATCAAATCTCATCTCCACCACACAGGACAAGTTTGCATCTGTTATAGTTTTGGAGAAAATTGTGGTCATTTCATTTATGCGCGAATGTGTTCAGATTGCTTTTATATTGCATTTGGCACATGGTGACGATTATCTCGAGAGTGCAAAGTAGCCAAATGAAACTTTTACTGGATTTCCACTTACTTTATCAAATCTCATCTCCACCACACAGGACAAGTTTGCATCTGTTATAGTTTTGGAGAAAATTGGGGTCATTTCATTTATGCGCGAATGTGTTCAGATTGCTTTTATATTGCATTTGACACATAGTGACGATTATCTCGAGAGTGCAAAGTAGCCAAATGAAACTTTTACTGGATTTCCACTTACTTTATCAAATCTCATCTCCACCACACAGGACAAGTTGGCATCTGTTATAGTTTTGGAGAAAACTGTGGTCATTTCATTTATGCGCGAATGTGTTCAGATTGCTTTTATATTGCATTTGGCACTTGGTGACGATTATCTCGAGAGTGCAAAGTAGCCAAATGAAACTTTTACTGGATTTCCACTTACTTTATCAAATCTCATCTCCACCACACAGGACAAGTTTGCATCTGTTATAGTTTTGGAGAAAATTGTGGGCATTTAATTTTTGCGCGAATGTGTTCAGATTGATTTTATATTGCATTTGGCACATGGTGACGATTATCTCGAGAGTGCAAAGTAGCCAAATGAAACTTTTACTGGATTTCCACTTACTTTATCAAATCTCATCTCCACCACACAGGACAAGTTTGCATCTGTTATAGTTTTGGAGAAAATTGTGGTCATTTCATTTTTGCGCGAATGTGTTCAGATTGATTTTATATTGCATTTGGCATATGGTGACGATTATCTCGAGAGTGCAAAGTAGCCAAATGAAACTTTTACTGGATTTCCACTTACTTTATCAAATCTCATCTCCACCACACAGGACAAGTTTGCATCTGTTATAGTTTTGGAGAAAATTGGGGTCATTTCATTTATGCGCGAATGTGTTCAGATTGATTTTATATTGCATTTGGCACATAGTGACGATTATCTCGAGAGTGCAAAGTAGCCAAATGAAACTTTTACTGGATTTCCACTTACTTTATCAAATCTCATCTCCACCACACAGGACAAGTTTGCATCTGTTATAGTTTTGGAGAAAATTGTGGTCATTTCATTTTTGCGCGAATGTGTTCAGATTGCTTTTATATTGCATTTGGCACATGGTGACGATTATCTCGAGAGTGCAAAGTAGCCAAATGAAACTTTTACTGGATTTCCACTTACTTTATCAAATCTCATCTCCACCACACAGGACAAGTTTGCATCTGTTATAGTTTTGGAGAAAATTGTGGTCATTTCATTTTTGCGCGAATGTGTTCAGATTGATTTTATATTGCATTTGGCATATGGTGACGATTATCTCGAGAGTGCAAAGTAGCCAAATGAAACTTTTACTGGATTTCCACTTACTTTATCAAATCTCATCTCCACCACACAGGACAAGTTGGCATCTGTTATAGTTTTGGAGAAAATTGTGGTCATTTCATTTATGCGCGAATGTGTTCAGATTGCTTTTATATTGCATTTGGCACATGGTGACGATTATCTCGAGAGTGCAAAGTAGCCAAATAAAACTTTTACTGGATTTCCACTTACTTTATAAAATCTCATCTCCACCACACAGCACAAGTTGGCATCTGTTATAGTTTTGGAGAAAATTGTGGTCATTTAATTTATGCGCGAATGTGTTCAGATTGCTTTTATATTGCATTTGGCACATGGTGACGATTATCTCGAGAGTGCAAAGTAGCCAAATGAAACTTTTACTGGATTTCCACTTACTTTATAAAATCTCATCTCCACCACACAGGACAAGTTTGCATCTGTTATAGTTTTGGAGAAAATTGTGGTCATTTCATTTATGCGCGAATGTGTTCAGATTGCTTTTATATTGCATTTGGCACATGGTGACGATTATCTCGAGAGTGCAAAGTAGCCAAATGAAACTTTTACTGGATTTCCACTTACTTTATCAAATCTCATCTCCACCACACAGGACAACTTTGCATCTGTTATAGTTTTGGAGAAAATTGTGGTCATTTAATTTTTGCGCGAATGTGTTCAGATTGATTTTATATTGCATTTGGCACATGGTGACGATTATCTCGAGAGTGCAAAGTAGCCAAATGAAACTTTTACTGGATTTCCACTTACTTTATCAAATCTCATCTCCACCACACAGGACAAGTTTGCATCTGTTATAGTTTTGGAGAAAATTGTGGTCTTTTCATTTTTGCGCGAATGTGTTCAGATTGATTTGATATTGCATTTGGCATATGGTGACGATTATCTCGAGAGTGCAACGTAGCCAAATGAAACTTTTACTGGATTTCCACTTACTTTATCAAATCTCATCTCCACCACACAGGACAAGTTTGCATCTGTTATAGTTTTGGAGAAAATTGTGGTCATTTCATTTATGCGCAAATGTGTTCAGATTGCTTTTATATTGCATTTGGCAAATAGTGACGATTTTCTCGAGAGTGCAAAGTAGCCAAATGAAACTTTTACTGGATTTCCACTTACTTTATCAAATCTCATCTACACCACACAGGACAAGTTGGCATCTGTTATAGTTTTGGAGAAAATTGTGGTCATTTCATTTATGCGCGAATGTGTTCAGATTGCTTATATATTGCATTTGGCACATGGTGACGATTATCTCGAGAGTGCAAAGTAGCCAAATGAAACTTTTACTGGATTTCCACGTACTTTATAAAATCTCATCTCCACCACACAGGACAAGTTTGCATCTGTTATAGTTTTGGAGAAAATTGTGGTCATTTCGTTTATGCGCAAATGTGTTCAGATTGCTTTTATATTGCATTTGGCATATGGTGACGATTATCTCGAGAGTGCAAAGTAGCCAAATGAAACTTTTACTGGATTTCCACTTACTTTATCAAATCTCATCTCCACCACACAGGACAAGTTTGCATCTGTTATAGTTTTGGAGAAAATTGTGGTAATTTCATTTTTATTTTCAAATAATCAAAAATGAAATGACCACAATTTTCTCCAAAACTATATTAGATGCAAACTTGTCCTGTGTGGTGGAGATGAGATTTGATAAAGTAAGTGGAAATCCAGTAAAAGTTTCATTTGGTTACTTTGCACTCTCGAGATAATCGTCACCATATGCCAAATGCAATATAAAATCAATCTGAACACATTCGCGCAAAAATGAAATGACCACAATTTTCTCAAAAACTATAACAGATGCAAAGTTGTCCTGTGTGGTGGAGATGAGCTTTGATAAAGTAAGTGGAAATCCAGTAAAAGTTTCATTTGGCTACTTTGCACTCTCGAGATAATCGTCACCATGTGCCAAATGCAATATAAAAGCAATCTGAACACATTCGCGCATAAATGAAATGACCACAATTTTCTCCAAAACTATAACAGATGCAAACTTGTCCTGTGTGGTGGAGATGAGATTTTATAAAGTAAGTGGAAATCCAGTAAAAGTTTCATTTGGCTACTTTGCACTCTCGAGATAATCGTCACCATGTGCCAAATGCAATATAAAAGCAATCTGAACACATTCGCGCATAAATGAAATGACCACAATTTTCTCCAAAACTATAACAGATGCAAACTTGTCCTGTGTGGTGGAGATGAGATTTGATAAAGTAAGTGGAAATCCAGTAAAAGTTTCATTTGGCTACTTTGCACTCTCGAGATAATCGTCACCATGTGCCAAATGCAATATAAAATCAATCTGAACACATTCGCGCAAAAATTAAATGACCACAATTTTCTCCAAAACTATAACAGATGCAAAGTTGTCCTGTGTGGTGGAGATGAGATTTGATAAAGTAAGTGGAAATCCAGTAAAAGTTTCATTTGGCTACTTTGCACTCTCGAGATAATCGTCACCATGTGCCAAATGCAATATAAAAGCAATCTGAACACATTCGCGCATAAATGAAATGACCACATTTTTCTCCAAAACTATAACAGATGCAAACTTGTCCTGTGTGGTGGAGATGAGATTTTATAAAGTAAGTGGAAATCCAGTAAAAGTTTCATTTGGCTACTTTGCACTCTCGAGATAATCGTCACCATGTGCCAAATGCAATATAAAAGCAATCTGAACACATTCGCGCATAAATGAAATGACCACAATTTTCTCCAAAACTATAACAGATGCCAACTTGTGCTGTGTGGTGGAGATGAGATTTTATAAAGTAAGTGGAAATCCAGTAAAAGTTTCATTTGGCTACTTTGCACTCTCGAGATAATCGTCACCTGTGCCAAATGCAATATAAAAGCAATCTGAACACATTCGCGCATAAATGAAATGACGACAATTTTCTCCAAAACTATAACAGATGCCAACTTGTCCTGTGTGGTGGAGATGAGATTTGATAAAGTAAGTGGAAATCCAGTAAAAGTTTCATTTGGCTACTTTGCACTCTCGGGATAATCGTCACCATGTGCCAAATACAATATAAAATCAATCTGAACACATTCGCGCAAAAATGAAATGACCACAATTTTCTCCAAAACTATAACAGATGCAAACTTGTCCTGTGTGGTGGAGATGAGATTTGATAAAGTAAGTGGAAATCCAGTAAAAGTTTCATTTGGCTACTTTGCACTCTCGAGATAATCGTCACCATGTGCCAAATGCAATATAAAAGCAATCTGAACACATTCGCGCATAAATGAAATGACCACAATTTTCTCCAAAACTATAACAGATGCAAACTTGTCCTGTGTGGTGGAGATGAGATTTGATAAAGTAAGTGGAAATCCAGTAAAAGTTTCATTTGGCTACTTTGCACTCTCGAGATAATCGTCACCATATGCCAAATGCAATATAAAATCAATCTGAACACATTCGCGCAAAAATAAAATGACCACAATTTTCTCCAAAACTATAACAGATGCAAACTTGTCCTGTGTGGTGGAGATGAGATTTGATAAAGTAAGTGGAAATCCAGTAAAAGTTTCATTTGGCTACTTTGCACTCTCGAGATAATCGTCACCATGTGCCAAATGCAATATAAAAGCAATCTGAACACATTCGCGCAAAAATGAAATGACCACAATTTTCTCCAAAACTATAACAGATGCAAACTTGTCCTGTGTAGTGGAGATGAGATTTGATAAAGTAAGTGGAAATCCAGTAAAAGTTTCATTTGGCTATTTTGCACTCTCGAGATAATCGTCACCATGTGCCAAATGCAATATAAAAGCAATCTGAACACATTTGCGCATAAATGAAATGACCACAATTTTCTCCAAAACTATAACAGATGCAAACTTGTCCTGTGTGGTGGAGATGAGATTTGATAAAGTAAGTGGAAATACAGTAAAAGTTTCATTTGGCTACTTTGCACTCTCGAGATAATCGTCACCATGTGCCAAATGCAATATAAAAGCAATCTGAACACATTCGCGCAAAAATGAAATGACCACAATTTTCTCCAAAACTATAACAGATGCAAACTTGTCCTGTGTGGTGGAGATGAGATTTGATAAAGTAAGTGGAAATCCAGTAAAAGTTTCATTTGGCTACTTTGCACTCTCGAGATAATCGTCACCATGTGCCAAATGCAATATAAAAGCAATCTGAACACATTCGCGCAAAAATGAAATGACCAGAATTTTCTCCAAAACTATAACAGATGCAAACTTGTCCTGTGTGGTGGAGATGAGATTTGATAAAGTAAGTGGAAATCCAGTAAATATTTCATTTGGCTACTTTGCACTCTCGAGATAATCATCACCATGGGCCAAATGCAATATAAAAGCAATCTGAACACATTCGCGTATAAATGAAATGACCACAATTTTCTCCAAAACTATAACAGATGCAAACTTGTCCTGTGTGGTGGAGATGAGATTTGATAAAGTAAGTGGAAATCCAGTAAAAGTTTCATTTGGTTACTTTGCACTCTCGAGATAATCGTCACCATGTGCCAAATGCAATATAAAAGCAATCTGAACACATTCGCGCATAAATGAAATGACCACAATTTTCTCCAAAACTATAACAGATGCAAACTTGTCCTGTGTGGTGGAGATGAGATTTTATAAAGTAAGTGGAAATCCAGTAAAAGTTTCATTTGGCTACTTTGCACTCTCGAGATAATCGTCACCATGTGCCAAATGCAATATAAAAGCAATCTGAACACATTCGCGCATAAATGAAATGACCACAATTTTCTCCAAAACTATAACAGATGCCAACTTGTGCTGTGTGGTGGAGATGAGATTTTATAAAGTAAGTGGAAATCCAGTAAAAGTTTCATTTGGCTACTTTGCACTCTCGAGATAATCGTCACCTGTGCCAAATGCAATATAAAAGCAATCTGAACACATTCGCGCATAAATTAAATGACCACAATTTTCTCCAAAACTATAACAGATGCCAACTTGTCCTGTGTGGTGGAGATGAGATTTGATAAAGTAAGTGGAAATCCAGTAAAAGTTTCATTTGGCTACTTTGCACTCTCGGGATAATCGTCACCATGTGCCAAATACAATATAAAATCAATCTGAACACATTCGCGCAAAAATGAAATGACCACAATTTTCTCCAAAACTATAACAGATGCAAACTTGTCCTGTGTGGTGGAGATGAGATTTGATAAAGTAAGTGGAAATCCAGTAAAAGTTTCATTTGGCTACTTTGCACTCTCGAGATAATCGTCACCATGTGCCAAATGCAATATAAAAGCAATCTGAACACATTCGCGCATAAATGAAATGACCACAATTTTCTCCAAAACTATAACAGATGCAAACTTGTCCTGTGTGGTAGAGATGAGATTTGATAAAGTAAGTGGAAATCCAGTAAAAGTTTCATTTGGCTACTTTGCACTCTCGAGATAATCGTCACCATGTGCCAAATGCAATATAAAAGCAATCTGAACACATTCGCGCAAAAATGAAATGACCACAATTTTCTCCAAAACTATAACAGATGCAAACTTGTCCTGTGTGGTGTAGATGAGATTTGATAAAGTAAGTGGAAATCCAGTAAAAGTTTCATTTGGCTACTTTGCACTCTCGAGATAATCGTCACCATGTGCCAAATGCAATATAAAAGCAATCTGAACACATTCGCGCAAAAATGAAATGACCAGAATTTTCTCCAAAACTATAACAGATGCAAACTTGTCCTGTGTGGTGGAGATGAGATTTGATAAAGTAAGTGGAAATCCAGTAAATGTTTCATTTGGCTACTTTGCACTCTCGAGATAATCATCACCATGGGCCAAATGCAATATAAAAGCAATCTGAACACATTCGCGTATAAATGAAATGACCACAATTTTCTCCAAAACTATAACAGATGCAAACTTGTCCTGTGTGGTGGAGATGAGATTTGATAAAGTAAGTGGAAATCCAGTAAAAGTTTCATTTGGTTACTTTGCACTCTCGAGATAATCGTCACCATATGCCAAATGCAATATAGAATCAATCTGAACACATTCGCGCAAAAATGAAATGACCACAATTTTCTCCAAAACTATAACAGATGGAAACTTGTCCTGTGTGGTGGAGATGAGATTTGATAAAGTAAGTGGAAATCCAGTAAAAGTTTCATTTGGCTACTTTGCACTCTCGAGATAATCGTCACCATATGCCAAATGCAATATAAAATCAATCTGAACACATTCGCGCAAAAATGAAATGACCACAATTTTCTCCAAAACTATAACAGATGCAAACTTGTCCTGTGTGGTGGAGATGAGATTTGATAAAGTAAGTGGAAATCCAGTAAAAGTTTCATTTGGCTACTTGCACTCTCGAGATAATCGTCACCATATGCCAAATGCAATATAAAATCAATCTGAACACATTCGCGCAAAAATGAAATGACCACAATTTTCTCCAAAACTATAACAGATGCAAACTTGTCCTGTGTGGTGGAGATGAGATTTGATAAAGTAAGTGGAACTCCAGTAAAAGTTTCATTTGGCTACTTTGCACTCTCGAGATAATCGTCACCATATGCCAAATGCAATATAAAATCAATCTGAACACATTCGCGCAAAAATGAAATGACCACAATTTTCTCCAAAACTATAACAGATGCAAACTTGTCCTGTGTGGTGGAGATGAGATTTGATAAAGTAAGTGGAAATCCAGTAAAAGTTTCATTTGGCTACTTTGCACTCTCGAGATAATCGTCACCATGTGCCAAATGCAATATAAAAGCAATCTGAACACATTCGCGCATAAATGAAATGACCACAATTTTCTCCAAAACTATAACAGATGCAAACTTGTCCTGTGTGGTGGAGATGAGATTTGATAAAGTTAGTGGAAATCCAGTAAAAGTTTCATTTGGCTACTTTGCACTCTCGAGATAATCGTCACCATATGCCAAATGCAATATAAAATCAATCTGAACACATTCGCGCAAAAATGAAATGACCACAATTTTCTCCAAAACTATAACAGATGCAATCTTGTCCTGTGTGGTGGAGATGAGATTTGATAAAGTAAGTGGAAATCCAGTAAAAGTTTCATTTGGCTACTTTGCACTCTCGAGATAATCGTCACCATATGCCAAATGCAATATAAAATCAATATGAACACATTCGCGCAAAAATGAAATGACCACAATTTTCTCCAAAACTTTAACAGATGCAAACTTGTCCTGTGTGGTGGAGATGAGATTTGATAAAGTAAGTGGAAATCCAGTAAAAGTTTCACTTGGCTACTTTGCACTCTCGAGATAATCGTCACCATGTGCCAAATGCAATATAAAAGCAATCTGAACACATTCGCGCAAAAATGAAATGACCACAATTTTCTCCAAAACTATAACAGATGCAAACTTGTCCTGTGTGGTGGAGATGAGATTTGATAATGTAAGTGGAAATCCAGTAAAAGTTTCATTTGGCTACTTGCACTCTCGAGATAATCGTCACCATATGCCAAATGCAATATAAAAGCAATCTGAACACATTCGCGCAAAAATGAAATGACCACAATTTTCTCCAAAACTATAACAGATGCAAACTTGTCCTGTGTGGTGGAGATGAGATTTGATAAAGTAAGTGGAACTCCAGTAAAAGTTTCATTTGGCTACTTTGCACTCTCGAGATAATCGTCACCATGTGCCAAATGCAATATAAAAGCAATCTGAACACATTCGCGCATAAATGAAATGACCACAATTTTCTCCAAAACTATAACAGATGCAAACTTGTCCTGTGTGGTGGAGATGAGATTTGATAAAGTAAGTGGAAATCCAGTAAAAGTTTCATTTGGCTACTTTGCACTCTCGAGATATTTGTCACCATATGCCAAATGCAATATAAAATCAATCTGAACACATTCGCGCAAAAATGAAATGACCACAATTTTCTCCAAAACTATAACAGATGCAAACTTGTCCTGTGTGGTAAAGATGAGATTTGATAAAGTAAGTGGAAATCCAGTAAAAGTTTCATTTGGCTACTTTGCACTCTCGAGATAATCGTCACCATATGCCAAATGCAATATAAAATCAATCTGAACACATTCGCGCAAAAATGAAATGACCACAATTTTCTCCAAAACTATAACAGATGCAAACTTGTCCTGTGTGGTGGAGATGAGATTTTATAAAGTAAGTGGAAATCCAGTAAAAGTTTCATTTGGCTACTTTGCGCTCTCGAGATAATCGTCACCATATGCCAAATGCAATATAAAATCAATATGAACACATTCGCGCAAAAATGAAATGACCACAATTTTCTCCAAAACTATAACAGATGCAAACTTGTCCTGTGTGGTGGAGATGAGATTTGATAAAGTAAGTGGAAATCCAGTAAAAGTTTCACTTGGCTACTTTGCACTCTCGAGATAATCGTCACCATGTGCCAAATGCAATATAAAAGCAATCTGAACACATTCGCGCAAAAATGAAATGACCACAATTTTCTTCAAAACTATAACAGATGCAAACTTGTCCTGTGTGGTGGAGATGAGATTTGATAAAGTAAGTGGAAATCCAGTACAAGTTTCATTTGGCTACTTGCACTCTCGAGATAATCGTCACCATATGCCAAATGCAATATAAAAGCAATCTGAACACATTCGCGCAAAAATGAAATGACCACAATTTTCTCCAAAACTATAACAGATGCAAACTTGTCCTGTGTGGCGGAGATGAGATTTGATAAAGTAAGTGGAACTCCAGTAAAAGTTTCATTTGGCTACTTTGCACTCTCGAGATATTCGTCACCATATGCCAAATGCAATATAAAATCAATCTGAACACATTCGCGCAAAAATGAAATGACCACAATTTTCTCCAAAACTATAACAGATGCAAACTTGTCCTGTGTGGTAAAGATGAGATTTGATAAAGTAAGTGGAAATCCAGTAAAAGTTTCATTTGGCTACTTTGCACTCTCGAGATAATCGTCACCATATGCCAAATGCAATATAAAATCAATCTGAACACATTCGCGCAAAAATGAAATGACCACAATTTTCTCCAAAACTATAACAGATGCAAACTTGTCCTGTGTGGTGGAGATGAGATTTGATAAAGTAAGTGGAAATCCAGTAAAAGTTTCACTTGGCTACTTTGCACTCTCGAGATAATCGTCACCATGTGCCAAATGCAATATAAAAGCAATCTGAACACATTCGCGCAAAAATGAAATGACCACAATTTTCTCCAAAACTATAACAGATGCAAACTTGTCCTGTGTGGTGGAGATGAGATTTGATAAAGTAAGTGGAAATCCAGTAAAAGTTTCATTTGGCTACTTGCACTCTCGAGATAATCGTCACCATATGCCAAATGCAATATAAAATCAATCTGAACACATTCGCGCAAAAATGAAATGACCACAATTTTCTCCAAAACTATAACAGATGCAAACTTGTCCTGTGTGGTGGAGATGAGATTTGATAAAGTAAGTGGAAATCCAGTAAAAGTTTCATTTGGCTACTTGCACTCTCGAGATAATCGTCACCATATGCCAAATGCAATATAAAAGCAATCTGAACACATTCGCGCAAAAATGAAATGACCACAATTTTCTCCAAAACTATAACAGATGCAAACTTGTCCTGTGTGGCGGAGATGAGATTTGATAAAGTAAGTGGAACTCCAGTAAAAGTTTCATTTGGCTACTTTGCACTCTCGAGATATTCGTCACCATATGCCAAATGCAATATAAAATCAATCTGAACACATTCGCGCAAAAATGAAATGACCACAATTTTCTCCAAAACTATAACAGATGCAAACTTGTCCTGTGTGGTAAAGATGAGATTTGATAAAGTAAGTGGAAATCCAGTAAAAGTTTCATTTGGCTACTTTGCACTCTCGAGATAATCGTCACCATATGCCAAATGCAATATAAAATCAATCTGAACACATTCGCGCAAAAATGAAATGACCACAATTTTCTCCAAAACTATAACAGATGCAAACTTGTCCTGTGTGGTGGAGATGAGATTTGATAAAGTAAGTGGAAATCCAGTAAAAGTTTCACTTGGCTACTTTGCACTCTCGAGATAATCGTCACCATGTGCCAAATGCAATATAAAAGCAATCTGAACACATTCGCGCAAAAATGAAATGACCACAATTTTCTCCAAAACTATAACAGATGCAAACTTGTCCTGTGTGGTGGAGATGAGATTTGATAAAGTAAGTGGAAATCCAGTAAAAGTTTCATTTGGCTACTTGCACTCTCGAGATAATCGTCACCATATGCCAAATGCAATATAAAATCAATCTGAACACATTCGCGCAAAAATGAAATGACCACAATTTTCTCCAAAACTATAACAGATGCAAACTTGTCCTGTGTGGTGGAGATGAGATTTGATAAAGTAAGTGGAACTCCAGTAAAAGTTTCATTTGGCTACTTTGCACTCTCGAGATAATCGTCACCATGTGCCAAATGCAATATAAAAGCAATCTGAACACATTCGCGCATAAATGAAATGACCACAATTTTCTCCAAAACTATAACAGATGCAAACTTGTCCTGTGTGGTGGAGATGAGATTTGATAAAGTAAGTAAAAATACAGTAAAAGTTTCATTTGGCTACATTGCACTCTCGAGATAATCGTCACCATGTGCCAAATGCAATAAAAAAGCAATCTGAACACATTCGCGCATAAATGAAATGACCACAATTTTCTCCAAAACTATAACAGATGCAAACTTGTCCTGTGTGGTGGAGATGAGATTTGATAAAGTAAGTGGAAATCCAGTAAAAGTTTAATTTGGCTACTTTGCACTCTCGAGATAATCGTCACCATATGCCAAATGCAATATAAAAGCAATCTGAACATATTCGCGCATAAATGAAATGACCACAATTTTCTCCAAAACTATAACAGATGCAAACTTGTCCTGTGTGGTGGAGATGAGATTTGATAAAGTAAGTGGAAATACAGTAAAAGTTTCATTTGGCTACTTTGCACTCTCGAGATTATCGTCACCATGTGCCAAATGCAATATAAAAGCAATCTGAACACATTCGCGCATAAATGAAATGACCACAATTTTCTCCAAAACTATAACAGATGCAAACTTGTCCTGTGTGGTGGAGATGAGATTTGATAAAGTAAGTGGAAATCCAGTAAAAGTTTCACTTGGCTACTTTGCACTCTCGAGATAATCGTCACCATGTGCCAAATGCAATATAAAAGCAATCTGAACACATTCGCGCAAAAATGAAATGACCACAATTTTCTCCAAAACTATAACAGATGCAAACTTGTCCTGTGTGGTAAAGATGAGATTTTATAAAGTAAGTGGAAATCCAGTAAAAGTTTCATTTGGCTACTTTGCACTCTCGAGATAATCGTCACCATATGCCAAATGCAATATAAAATCAATCTGAACACATTCGCGCAAAAATGAAATGACCACAATTTTCTCCAAAACTATAACAGATGCAAACTTGTCCTGTGTGGTGGAGATGAGATTTGATAAAGTAAGTGGAAATCCAGTAAAAGTTTCACTTGGCTACTTTGCACTCTCGAGATAATCGTCACCATGTGCCAAATGCAATATAAAAGCAATCTGAACACATTCGCGCAAAAATGAAATGACCACAATTTTCTCCAAAACTATAACAGATGCAAACTTGTCCTGTGTGGTGGAGATGAGATTTGATAAAGTAAGTGGAAATCCAGTAAAAGTTTCATTTGGCTACTTGCACTCTCGAGATAATCGTCACCATATGCCAAATGCAATATAAAATCAATCTGAACACATTCGCGCAAAAATGAAATGACCACAATTTTCTCCAAAACTATAACAGATGCAAACTTGTCCTGTGTGGTGGAGATGAGATTTGATAAAGTAAGTGGAACTCCAGTAAAAGTTTCATTTGGCTACTTTGCACTCTCGAGATAATCGTCACCATGTGCCAAATGCAATATAAAAGCAATCTGAACACATTCGCGCATAAATGAAATGACCACAATTTTCTCCAAAACTATAACAGATGCAAACTTGTCCTGTGTGGTGGAGATGAGATTTGATAAAGTAAGTAAAAATACAGTAAAAGTTTCATTTGGCTACATTGCACTCTCGAGATAATCGTCACCATGTGCCAAATGCAATAAAAAAGCAATCTGAACACATTCGCGCATAAATGAAATGACCACAATTTTCTCCAAAACTATAACAGATGCAAACTTGTCCTGTGTGGTGGAGATGAGATTTGATAAAGTAAGTGGAAATCCAGTAAAAGTTTCACTTGGCTACTTTGCACTCTCCAGATAATCGTCACCATGTGCCAAATGCAATATAAAAGCAATCTGAACACATTCGCGCAAAAATGAAATGACCACAATTTTCTCCAAAACTATAACAGATGCAAACTTGTCCTGTGTGGTGGAGATGAGATTTGATAAAGTAAGTGGAAATCCAGTAAAAGTTTCATTTGGCTACTTGCACTCTCGAGATAATCGTCACCATATGCCAAATGCAATATAAAAGCAATCTGAACACATTCGCGCAAAAATGAAATGACCACAATTTTCTCCAAAACTAAAACAGATGCAAACTTGTCCTGTGTGGTGGAGATGAGATTTGATAAAGTAAGTGGAACTCCAGTAAAAGTTTCATTTGGCTACTTTGAACTCTCGAGATAATCGTCACCATGTGCCAAATGCAATATAAAAGCAATCTGAACACATTCGCGCATAAATGAAATGACCACAATTTTCTCCAAAACTATAACAGATGCAAACTTGTCCTGTGTGGTGGAGATGAGATTTGATAAAGTAAGTGGAAATCCAGTAAAAGTTTCATTTGGCTACTTTGCACTCTCGAGATATTTGTCAACATATGCCAAATGCAATATAAAATCAATCTGAACACATTCGCGCAAAAATGAAATGACCACAATTTTCTCCAAAACTATAACAGATGCAAACTTGTCCTGTGTGGTAAAGATGAGATTTGATAAAGTAAGTGGAAATCCAGTAAAAGTTTCATTTGGCTACTTTGCACTCTCGAGATAATCGTCACTATATGCCAAATGCAATATAAAATCAATCTGAACACATTCGCGCAAAAATGAAATGACCACAATTTTCTCCAAAACTATAACAGATGCAAACTTGTCCTGTGTGGTGGAGATGAGATTTTATAAAGTAAGTGGAAATCCAGTAAAAGTTTCATTTGGCTACTTTGCACTCTCGAGATAATCGTCACCATATGCCAAATGCAATATAAAATCAATATGAACACATTCGCGCAAAAATGAAATGACCACAATTTTCTCCAAAACTATAACAGATGCAAACTTGTCCTGTGTGGTGGAGATGAGATTTGATAAAGTAAGTGGAAATCCAGTAAAAGTTTCACTTGGCTACTTTGCACTCTCGAGATAATCGTCACCATGTGCCAAATGCAATATAAAAGCAATCTGAACACATTCGCGCAAAAATGAAATGACCACAATTTTCTCCAAAACTATAACAGATGCAAACTTGTCCTGTGTGGTGGAGATGAGATTTGATAAAGTAAGTGGAAATCCAGTAAAAGTTTCATTTGGCTACTTGCACTCTCGAGATAATCGTCACCATATGCCAAATGCAATATAAAAGCAATCTGAACACATTCGCGCAAAAATGAAATGACCACAATTTTCTTCAAAACTATAACAGATGCAAACTTGTCCTGTGTGGCGGAGATGAGATTTGATAAAGTAAGTGGAACTCCAGTAAAAGTTTCATTTGGCTACTTTGCACTCTCGAGATATTCGTCACCATATGCCAAATGCAATATAAAATCAATCTGAACACATTCGCGCAAAAATGAAATGACCACAATTTTCTCCAAAACTATAACAGATGCAAACTTGTCCTGTGTGGTAAAGATGAGATTTGATAAAGTAAGTGGAAATCCAGTAAAAGTTTCATTTGGCTACTTTGCACTCTCGAGATAATCGTCACCATATGCCAAATGCAATATAAAATCAATCTGAACACATTCGCGCAAAAATGAAATGACCACAATTTTCTCCAAAACTATAACAGATGCAAACTTGTCCTGTGTGGTGGAGATGAGATTTGATAAAGTAAGTGGAAATCCAGTAAAAGTTTCACTTGGCTACTTTGCACTCTCGAGATAATCGTCACCATGTGCCAAATGCAATATAAAAGCAATCTGAACACATTCGCGCAAAAATGAAATGACCACAATTTTCTCCAAAACTATAACAGATGCAAACTTGTCCTGTGTGGTGGAGATGAGATTTGATAAAGTAAATGGAAATCCAGTAAAAGTTTCATTTGGCTACTTGCACTCTCGAGATAATCGTCACCATATGCCAAATGCAATATAAAATCAATCTGAACACATTCGCGCAAAAATGAAATGACCACAATTTTCTCCAAAACTATAACAGATGCAAACTTGTCCTGTGTGGTGGAGATGAGATTTGATAAAGTAAGTGGAACTCCAGTAAAAGTTTCATTTGGCTACTTTGCACTCTCGAGATAATCGTCACCATGTGCCAAATGCAATATAAAAGCAATCTGAACACATTCGCGCATAAATGAAATGACCACAATTTTCTCCAAAACTATAACAGATGCAAACTTGTCCTGTGTGGTGGAGATGAGATTTGATAACGTAAGTAAAAATACAGTAAAAGTTTCATTTGGCTACATTGCACTCTCGAGATAATCGTCACCATGTGCCAAATGCAATAAAAAAGCAATCTGAACACATTCGCGCATAAATGAAATGACCACAATTTTCTCCAAAACTATAACAGATGCAAACTTGTCCTGTGTGGTGGAGATGAGATTTGATAAAGTAAGTGGAAATCCAGTAAAAGTTTCATTTGGCTACTTTGCACTCTCGAGATAATCGTCACCATATGCCAAATGCAATATAAAAGCAATCTGAACATATTCGCGCATAAATGAAATGACCACAATTTTCTCCAAAACTATAACAGATGCAAACTTGTCCTGTGTGGTGGAGATGAGATTTGATAAAGTAAGTGGAAATACAGTAAAAGTTTCATTTGGCTACTTTGCACTCTCGAGATTATCGTCACCATGTGCCAAATGCAATATAAAAGCAATCTGAACACATTCGCGCATAAATGAAATGACCACAATTTTCTCCAAAACTATAACAGATGCAAACTTGTCCTGTGTGGTGGAGATGAGATTTTATAAAGTAAGTGGAAATCCAGTAAAAGTTTCATTTGGCTACTTTGCACTCTCGAGATAATCGTCACCATGTGCCAAATGCAATATAAAAGCAATCTGAACACATTCGCGCATAAATGAAATGACCACAATTTTCTCCAAAACTATAACAGATGCCAACTTGTGCTGTGTGGTGGAGATGAGATTTTATAAAGTAAGTGGAAATCCAGTAAAAGTTTCATTTGGCTACTTTGCACTCTCGAGATAATCGTCACCTGTGCCAAATGCAATATAAAAGCAATCTGAACACATTCGCGCATAAATGAAATGACCACAATTTTCTCCAAAACTATAACAGATGCCAACTTGTCCTGTGTGGTGGAGATGAGATTTGATAAAGTAAGTGGAAATCCAGTAAAAGTTTCATTTGGCTACTTTGCACTCTCGGGATAATCGTCACCATGTGCCAAATACAATATAAAATCAATCTGAACACATTCGCGCAAAAATGAAATGACCACAATTTTCTCCAAAACTATAACAGATGCAAACTTGTCCTGTGTGGTGGAGATGAGATTTGATAAAGTAAGTGGAAATCCAGTAAAAGTTTCATTTGGCTACTTTGCACTCTCGAGATAATCGTCACCATGTGGCAAATGCAATATAAAAGCAATCTGAACACATTCGCGCATAAATGAAATGACCACAATTTTCTCCAAAACTATAACAGATGCAAACTTGTCCTGTGTGGTGGAGATGAGATTTGATAAAGTAAGTGGAAATCCAGTAAAAGTTTCATTTGGCTACTTTGCACTCTCGAGATAATCGTCACCATATGCCAAATGCAATATAAAATCAATCTGAACACATTCGCGCAAAAATAAAATGACCACAATTTTCTCCAAAACTATAACAGATGCAAACTTGTCCTGTGTGGTGGAGATGAGATTTGATAAAGTAAGTGGAAATCCAGTAAAAGTTTCATTTGGCTACTTTGCACTCTCGAGATAATCGTCACCATGTGCCAAATGCAATATAAAAGCAATCTGAACACATTCGCGCAAAAATGAAATGACCACAATTTTCTCCAAAACTATAACAGATGCAAACTTGTCCTGTGTAGTGGAGATGAGATTTGATAAAGTAAGTGGAAATCCAGTAAAAGTTTCATTTGGCTATTTTGCACTCTCGAGATAATCGTCACCATGTGCCAAATGCAATATAAAAGCAATCTGAACACATTTGCGCATAAATGAAATGACCACAATTTTCTCCAAAACTATAACAGATGCAAACTTGTCCTGTGTGGTGGAGATGAGATTTGATAAAGTAAGTGGAAATACAGTAAAAGTTTCATTTGGCTACTTTGCACTCTCGAGATAATCGTCACCATGTGCCAAATGCAATATAAAAGCAATCTGAACACATTCGCGCAAAAATGAAATGACCACAATTTTCTCCAAAACTATAACAGATGCAAACTTGTCCTGTGTGGTGGAGATGAGATTTGATAAAGTAAGTGGAAATCCAGTAAAAGTTTCATTTGGCTACTTTGCACTCTCGAGATAATCGTCACCATGTGCCAAATGCAATATAAAAGCAATCTGAACACATTCGCGCAAAAATGAAATGACCAGAATTTTCTCCAAAACTATAACAGATGCAAACTTGTCCTGTGTGGTGGAGATGAGATTTGATAAAGTAAGTGGAAATCCAGTAAATGTTTCATTTGGCTACTTTGCACTCTCGAGATAATCATCACCATGGGCCAAATGCAATATAAAAGCAATCTGAACACATTCGCGCATAAATGAAATGACCACAATTTTCTCCAAAACTATAACAGATGCAAACTTGTCCTGTGTGGTGGAGATGAGATTTGATAAAGTAAGTGGAAATCCAGTAAAAGTTTCATTTGGCTACTTTGCACTCTCGAGATAATCGTCACCATATGCCAAATGCAATATAAAATCAATCTGAACACATTCGCGCAAAAATGAAATGACCACAATTTTCTCCAAAACTATAACAGATGCAAACTTGTCCTGTGTGGTGGAGATGAGATTTGATAAAGTAAGTGGAAATCCAGTAAAAGTTTCATTTGGCTACTTTGCACTCTCGAGATAATCGTCACCATGTGCCAAATGCAATATAAAAGCAATCTGAACACATTCGCGCATAAATGAAA
Source organism: Anomaloglossus baeobatrachus (assembly GCF_048569485.1). Classification (NCBI taxonomy): domain Eukaryota; kingdom Metazoa; phylum Chordata; class Amphibia; order Anura; family Aromobatidae; genus Anomaloglossus; species Anomaloglossus baeobatrachus. The sequence goes on from NW_027442218.1 coordinate 34,010, forward strand.
TGACCACAATTTTCTCCAAAACTATAACAGATGCAAACTTGTCCTGTGTGGTGGAGATGAGATTTGATAAAGTAAGTGGAAATCCAGTAAAAGTTTCATTTGGCTACTTTGCACTCTCGAGATAATCGTCACCATATGCCAAATGCAATATAAAATCAATCTGAACACATTCGCGCAAAAATGAAATGACCACAATTTTCTCCAAAACTATAACAGATGCAAACTTGTCCTGTGTGGTGGAGATGAGATTTGATAAAGTAAGTGGAAATCCAGTAAAAGTTTCATTTGGCTACTTTGCACTCTCGAGATAATCGTCACCATATGCCAAATGCAATATAAAATCAATCTGAACACATTCGCGCAAAAATGAAATGACCACAATTTTCTCCAAAACTATAACAGATGCAAACTTGTCCTGTGTGGTGGAGATGAGATTTGATAAAGTAAGTGGAAATCCAGTAAAAGTTTCATTTGGCTACTTGCACTCTCGAGATAATCGTCACCATATGCCAAATGCAATATAAAATCAATCTGAACACATTCGCGCAAAAATGAAATGACCACAATTTTCTCCAAAACTATAACAGATGCAAACTTGTCCTGTGTGGTGGAGATGAGATTTGATAAAGTAAGTGGAACTCCAGTAAAAGTTTCATTTGGCTACTTTGCACTCTCGAGATAATCGTCACCATGTGCCAAATGCAATATAAAAGCAATCTGAACACATTCGCGCATAAATGAAATGACCACAATTTTCTCCAAAACTATAACAGATGCAAACTTGTCCTGTGTGGTGGAGATGAGATTTGATAAAGTTAGTGGAAATCCAGTAAAATTTTCATTTGGCTACTTTGCACTCTCGAGATAATCGTCACCATATGCCAAATGCAATATAAAATCAATCTGAACACATTCGCGCAAAAATGAAATGACCACAATTTTCTCCAAAACTATAACAGATGCAAACTTGTCCTGTGTGGTGGAGATGAGATTTGATAAAGTAAGTGGAAATCCAGTAAAAGTTTCATTTGGCTACTTTGCACTCTCGAGATAATCGTCACCATGTGCCAAATGCAATATAAAAGCAATCTGAACACATTCGCGCAAAAATGAAATGACCACAATTTTCTCCAAAACTATAACAGATGCAAACTTGTCCTGTGTAGTGGAGATGAGATTTGATAAAGTAAGTAAAAATCCAGTAAAAGTTTCATTTGGCTATTTTGCACTCTCGAGATAATCGTCACCATGTGCCAAATGCAATATAAAAGCAATCTGAACACATTTGCGCATAAATGAAATGACCACAATTTTCTCCAAAACTATAACAGATGCAAACTTGTCCTGTGTGGTGGAGATGAGATTTGATAAAGTAAGTGGAAATACAGTAAAAGTTTCATTTGGCTACTTTGCACTCTCGAGATAATCGTCACCATGTGCCAAATGCAATATAAAAGCAATCTGAACACATTCGCGCAAAAATGAAATGACCACAATTTTCTCCAAAACTATAACAGATGCAAACTTGTCCTGTGTGGTGGAGATGAGATTTGATAAAGTAAGTGGAAATCCAGTAAAAGTTTCATTTGGCTACTTTGCACTCTCGAGATAATCGTCACCATGTGCCAAATGCAATATAAAAGCAATCTGAACACATTCGCGCAAAAATGAAATGACCAGAATTTTCTCCAAAACTATAACTGATGCAAACTTGTCCTGTGTGGTGGAGATGAGATTTGATAAAGTAAGTGGAAATCCAGTAAATGTTTCATTTGGCTACTTTGCACTCTCGAGATAATCATCACCATGGGCCAAATGCAATATAAAAGCAATCTGAACACATTCGCGCATAAATGAAATGACCACAATTTTCTCCAAAACTATAACAGATGCAAACTTGTCCTGTGTGGTGGAGATGAGATTTGATAAAGTAAGTGGAAATCCAGTAAAAGTTTCATTTGGCTACTTTGCACTCTCGAGATAATCGTCACCATATGCCAAATGCAATATAAAATCAATCTGAACACATTCGCGCAAAAATGAAATGACCACAATTTTCTCCAAAACTATAACAGATGCAAACTTGTCCTGTGTGGTGGAGATGAGATTTGATAAAGTAAGTGGAAATCCAGTAAAAGTTTCATTTGGCTACTTTGCACTCTCGAGATAATCGTCACCATGTGCCAAATGCAATATAAAAGCAATCTGAACACATTCACGCATAAATGAAATGACCACAATTTTCTCCAAAACTATAACAGATGCAAACTTGTCCTGTGTGGTGGAGATGAGATTTGATAAAGTAAGTGGAAATCCAGTAAAAGTTTCATTTTGCTACTTTGCACTCTCGAGATAATCGTCACCATATGCCAAATGCAATATAAAATCAATCTGAACACATTCGCGCAAAAATGAAATGACCACAATTTTCTCCAAAACTATAACAGATGCAAACTTGTCCTGTGTGGTGGAGATGAGATTTGATAAAGTAAGTGGAAATCCAGTAAAAGTTTCATTTGGCTACTTTGCACTCTCGAGATAATCGTCACCATATGCCAAATGCAATATAAAATCAATCTGAACACATTCGCGCAAAAATGAAATGACCACAATTTTCTCCAAAACTATAACAGATGCAAACTTGTCCTGTGTGGTGGAGATGAGATTTGATAAAGTAAGTGGAAATCCAGTAAAAGTTTCATTTGGCTACTTGCACTCTCGAGATAATCGTCACCATATGCCAAATGCAATATAAAATCAATCTGAACACATTCGCGCAAAAATGAAATGACCACAATTTTCTCCAAAACTATAACAGATGCAAACTTGTCCTGTGTGGTGGAGATGAGATTTGATAAAGTAAGTGGAACTCCAGTAAAAGTTTCATTTGGCTACTTTGCACTCTCGAGATAATCGTCACCATATGCCAAATGCAATATAAAATCAATCTGAACACATTCGCGCAAAAATGAAATGACCACAATTTTCTCCAAAACTATAACAGATGCAAACTTGTCCTGTGTGGTGGAGATGAGATTTGATAAAGTAAGTGGAAATCCAGTAAAAGTTTCATTTGGCTACTTTGCACTCTCGAGATAATCGTCACCATGTGCCAAATGCAATATAAAAGCAATCTGAACACATTCGCGCATAAATGAAATGACCACAATTTTCTCCAAAACTATAACAGATGCAAACTTGTCCTGTGTGATGGAGATGAGATTTGATAAAGTTAGTGGAAATCCAGTAAAATTTTCATTTGGCTACTTTGCACTCTCGAGATAATCGTCACCATATGCCAAATGCAATATAAAATCAATCTGAACACATTCGCGCAAAAATGAAATGACCACAATTTTCTCCAAAACTATAACAGATGCAAACTTGTCCTGTGTGGTGGAGATGAGATTTGATAAAGTAAGTGGAAATCCAGTAAAAGTTTCATTTGGCTACTTTGCACTCTCGAGATAATCGTCACCATATGCCAAATGCAATATAAAATCAATATGAACACATTCGCGCAAAAATGAAATGACCACAATTTTCTCCAAAACTTTAACAGATGCAAACTTGTCCTGTGTGGTGGAGATGAGATTTGATAAAGTAAGTGGAAATCCAGTAAAAGTTTCACTTGGCTACTTTGCACTCTCGAGATAATCGTCACCATGTGCCAAATGCAATATAAAAGCAATCTAAACACATTCGCGCAAAAATGAAATGACCACAATTTTCTCCAAAACTATAACAGATGCAAACTTGTCCTGTGTGGTGGAGATGAGATTTGATAAAGTAAGTGGAAATCCAGTAAAAGTTTCATTTGGCTACTTGCACTCTCGAGATAATCGTCACCATATGCCAAATGCAATATAAAAGCAATCTGAACACATTCGCGCAAAAATGAAATGACCACAATTTTCTCCAAAACTATAACAGATGCAAACTTGTCCTGTGTGGTGGAGATGAGATTTAATAAAGTAAGTGGAACTCCAGTAAAAGTTTCATTTGGCTACTTTGCACTCTCGAGATAATCGTCACCATGTGCCAAATGCAATATAAAAGCAATCTGAACACATTCGCGCATAAATGAAATGACCACAATTTTCTCCAAAACTATAACAGATGCAAACTTGTCCTGTGTGGTGGAGATGAGATTTGATAAAGTAAGTGGAAATCCAGTAAAAGTTTCATTTGGCTACTTTGCACTCTCGAGATATTCGTCACCATATGCCAAATGCAATATAAAATCAATCTGAACACATTCGCGCAAAAATGAAATGACCACAATTTTCTCCAAAACTATAACAGATGCAAACTTGTCCTGTGTGGTAAAGATGAGATTTGATAAAGTAAGTGGAAATCCAGTAAAAGTTTCATTTGGCTACTTTGCACTCTCGAGATAATCGTCACCATATGCCAAATGCAATATAAAATCAATCTGAACACATTCGCGCAAAAATGAAATGACCACAATTTTCTCCAAAACTATAACAGATGCAAACTTGTCCTGTGTGGTGGAGATGAGATTTGATAAAGTAAGTGGAAATCCAGTAAAAGTTTCACTTGGCTACTTTGCACTCTCGAGATAATCGTCACCATGTGCCAAATGCAATATAAAAGCAATCTGAACACATTCGCGCAAAAATAAAAAATGACCACAATTTTCTCCAAAACTATAACAGATGCAAACTTGTCCTGTGTGGTGGAGATGAGATTTGATAAAGTAAGTGGAAATCCAGTAAAAGTTTCATTTGGCTACTTGCACTCTCGAGATAATCGTCACCATATGCCAAATGCAATATAAAATCAATCTGAACACATTCGCGCAAAAATGAAATGACCACAATTTTCTCCAAAACTATAACAGATGCAAACTTGTCCTGTGTGGTGGAGATGAGATTTGATAAAGTAAGTAAAAATACAGTAAAAGTTTCATTTGGCTACATTGCACTCTCGAGATAATCGTCACCATGTGCCAAATGCAATAAAAAAGCAATCTGAACACATTCGCGCATAAATGAAATGACCACAATTTTCTCCAAAACTATAACAGATGCAAACTTGTCCTGTGTGGTGGAGATGAGATTTGATAAAGTAAGTGGAAATCCAGTAAAAGTTTCATTTGGCTACTTTGCACTCTCGAGATAATCGTCACCATATGCCAAATGCAATATAAAAGCAATCTGAACATATTCGCGCATAAATGAAATGACCACAATTTTCTCCAAAACTATAACAGATGCAAACTTGTCCTGTGTGGTGGAGATGAGATTTGATAAAGTAAGTGGAAATACAGTAAAAGTTTCATTTGGCTACTTTGCACTCTCGAGATTATCGTCACCATGTGTGAAATGCAATATAAAAGCAATCGGAACACATTCGCGCAAAAATGAAATGACCACAATTTTCTCCAAAACTATAACAGATGCAAACTTGTCCTGTGTGGTGGAGATGAGATTTGATAAAGTAAGTGGAAATCCAGTAAAAGTTTCATTTGGCTACTTTGCACTCTCGAGATAATCGTCACCATATGCCAAATGCAATATAAAATAAATATGAACACATTCGCGCAAAAATGAAATGACCACAATTTTCTCCAAAACTATAACAGATGCAAACTTGTCCTGTGTGGTGGAGATGAGATTTGATAAAGTAAGTGGAAATCCAGTAAAAGTTTCACTTGGCTACTTTGCACTCTCGAGATAATCGTCACCATGTGCCAAATGCAATATAAAAGCAATCTGAACACATTCGCGCAAAAATGAAATGACCACAATTTTCTCCAAAACTATAACAGATGCAAACTTGTCCTGTGTGGTGGAGATGAGATTTGATAAAGTAAGTGGAAATCCAGTAAAAGTTTCATTTGGCTACTTGCACTCTCGAGATAATCGTCACCATATGCCAAATGCAATATAAAAGCAATCTGAACACATTCGCGCAAAAATGAAATGACCACAATTTTCTCCAAAACTATAACAGATGCAAACTTGTCCTGTGTGGCGGAGATGAGATTTGATAAAGTAAGTGGAACTCCAGTAAAAGTTTCATTTGGCTACTTTGCACTCTCGAGATATTCGTCACCATATGCCAAATGCAATATAAAATCAATCTGAACACATTCGCGCAAAAATGAAATGACCACAATTTTCTCCAAAACTATAACAGATGCAAACTTGTCCTGTGTGGTAAAGATGAGATTTGATAAAGTAAGTGGAAATCCAGTAAAAGTTTCATTTGGCTACTTTGCACTCTCGAGATAATCGTCACCATATGCCAAATGCAATATAAAATCAATCTGAACACATTCGCGCAAAAATGAAATGACCACAATTTTCTCCAAAACTATAACAGATGCAAACTTGTCCTGTGTGGTGGAGATGAGATTTGATAAAGTAAGTGGAAATCCAGTAAAAGTTTCACTTGGCTACTTTGCACTCTCGAGATAATCGTCACCATGTGCCAAATGCAATATAAAAGCAATCTGAACACATTCGCGCATAAATGAAATGACCACAATTTTCTCCAAAACTATAACAGATGCAAACTTGTCCTGTGTGGTGGAGATGAGATTTGATAAAGTAAGTAAAAATACAGTAAAAGTTTCATTTGGCTACATTGCACTCTCGAGATAATCGTCACCATGTGCCAAATGCAATATAAAAGCAATCTGAACACATTCGCGCAAAAATAAAAAATGACCACAATTTTCTCCAAAACTATAACAGATGCAAACTTGTCCTGTGTGGTGGAGATGAGATTTGATAAAGTAAGTGGAAATCCAGTAAAAGTTTCATTTGGCTACTTGCACTCTCGAGATAATCGTCACCATATGCCAAATGCAATATAAAATCAATCTGAACACATTCGCGCAAAAATGAAATGACCACAATTTTCTCCAAAACTATAACAGATGCAAACTTGTCCTGTGTGGTGGAGATGAGATTTGATAAAGTAAGTAAAAATACAGTAAAAGTTTCATTTGGCTACATTGCACTCTCGAGATAATCGTCACCATGTGCCAAATGCAATAAAAAAGCAATCTGAACACATTCGCGCATAAATGAAATGACCACAATTTTCTCCAAAACTATAACAGATGCAAACTTGTCCTGTGTGGTGGAGATGAGATTTGATAAAGTAAGTGGAAATCCAGTAAAAGTTTCATTTGGCTACTTTGCACTCTCGAGATAATCGTCACCATATGCCAAATGCAATATAAAAGCAATCTGAACATATTCGCGCATAAATGAAATGACCACAATTTTCTCCAAAACTATAACAGATGCAAACTTGTCCTGTGTGGTGGAGATGAGATTTGATAAAGTAAGTGGAAATACAGTAAAAGTTTCATTTGGCTACTTTGCACTCTCGAGATTATCGTCACCATGTGTGAAATGCAATATAAAAGCAATCGGAACACATTCGCGCAAAAATGAAATGACCACAATTTTCTCCAAAACTATAACAGATGCAAACTTGTCCTGTGTGGTGGAGATGAGATTTGATAAAGTAAGTGGAAATCCAGTAAAAGTTTCATTTGGCTACTTTGCACTCTCGAGATAATCGTCACCATATGCCAAATGCAATATAAAATAAATATGAACACATTCGCGCAAAAATGAAATGACCACAATTTTCTCCAAAACTATAACAGATGCAAACTTGTCCTGTGTGGTGGAGATGAGATTTGATAAAGTAAGTGGAAATCCAGTAAAAGTTTCACTTGGCTACTTTGCACTCTCGAGATAATCGTCACCATGTGCCAAATGCAATATAAAAGCAATCTGAACACATTCGCGCAAAAATGAAATGACCACAATTTTCTCCAAAACTATAACAGATGCAAACTTGTCCTGTGTGGTGGAGATGAGATTTGATAAAGTAAGTGGAAATCCAGTAAAAGTTTCATTTGGCTACTTGCACTCTCGAGATAATCGTCACCATATGCCAAATGCAATATAAAAGCAATCTGAACACATTCGCGCAAAAATGAAATGACCACAATTTTCTCCAAAACTATAACAGATGCAAACTTGTCCTGTGTGGCGGAGATGAGATTTGATAAAGTAAGTGGAACTCCAGTAAAAGTTTCATTTGGCTACTTTGCACTCTCGAGATATTCGTCACCATATGCCAAATGCAATATAAAATCAATCTGAACACATTCGCGCAAAAATGAAATGACCACAATTTTCTCCAAAACTATAACAGATGCAAACTTGTCCTGTGTGGTAAAGATGAGATTTGATAAAGTAAGTGGAAATCCAGTAAAAGTTTCATTTGGCTACTTTGCACTCTCGAGATAATCGTCACCATATGCCAAATGCAATATAAAATCAATCTGAACACATTCGCGCAAAAATGAAATGACCACAATTTTCTCCAAAACTATAACAGATGCAAACTTGTCCTGTGTGGTGGAGATGAGATTTGATAAAGTAAGTGGAAATCCAGTAAAAGTTTCACTTGGCTACTTTGCACTCTCGAGATAATCGTCACCATGTGCCAAATGCAATATAAAAGCAATCTGAACACATTCGCGCATAAATGAAATGACCACAATTTTCTCCAAAACTATAACAGATGCAAACTTGTCCTGTGTGGTGGAGATGAGATTTGATAAAGTAAGTAAAAATACAGTAAAAGTTTCATTTGGCTACATTGCACTCTCGAGATAATCGTCACCATGTGCCAAATGCAATAAAAAAGCAATCTGAACACATTCGCGCATAAATGAAATGACCACAATTTTCTCCAAAACTATAACAGATGCAAACTTGTCCTGTGTGGTGGAGATGAGATTTGATAAAGTAAGTGGAAATCCAGTAAAAGTTTCATTTGGCTTTTTTGCACTCTCGAGATAATCGTCACCATATGCCAAATGCAATATAAAAGCAATCTGAACATATTCGCGCATAAATGAAATGACCACAATTTTCTCCAAAACTATAACAGATGCAAACTTGTCCTGTGTGGTGGAGATGAGATTTGATAAAGTAAGTGGAAATACAGTAAAAGTTTCATTTGGCTACTTTGCACTCTCGAGATTATCGTCACCATGTGTGAAATGCAATATAAAAGCAATCGGAACACATTCGCGCAAAAATGAAATGACCACAATTTTCTCCAAAACTATAACAGATGCAAACTTGTCCTGTGTGGTGGAGATGAGATTTGATAAAGTAAGTGGAACTCCAGTAAAAGTTTCATTTGGCTACTTTGCACTCTCGAGATAATCGTCACCATGTGCCAAATGCAATATAAAAGCAATCTGAACACATTCGCGCATAAATGAAATGACCACAATTTTCTCCAAAACTATAACAGATGCAAACTTGTCCTGTGTGGTGGAGATGAGATTTGATAAAGTAAGTAAAAATACAGTAAAAGTTTCATTTGGCTACATTGCACTCTCGAGATAATCGTCACCATGTGCCAAATGCAATAAAAAAGCAATCTGAACACATTCGCGCATAAATGAAATGACCACAATTTTCTCCAAAACTATAACAGATGCAAACTTGTCCTGTGTGGTGGAGATGAGATTTGATAAAGTAAGTGGAAATCCAGTAAAAGTTTCATTTGGCTACTTTGCACTCTCGAGATAATCGTCACCATATGCCAAATGCAATATAAAAGCAATCTGAACATATTCGCGCATAAATGAAATGACCACAATTTTCTCCAAAACTATAACAGATGCAAACTTGTCCTGTGTGGTGGAGATGAGATTTGATAAAGTAAGTGGAAATACAGTAAAAGTTTCATTTGGCTACTTTGCACTCTCGAGATTATCGTCACCATGTGTGAAATGCAATATAAAAGCAATCGGAACACATTCGCGCAAAAATGAAATGACCACAATTTTCTCCAAAACTATAACAGATGCAAACTTGTCCTGTGTGGTGGAGATGAGATTTGATAAAGTAAGTGGAAATCCAGTAAAAGTTTCATTTGGCTACTTTGCACTCTCGAGATAATCGTCACCATATGCCAAATGCAATATAAAATAAATATGAACACATTCGCGCAAAAATGAAATGACCACAATTTTCTCCAAAACTATAACAGATGCAAACTTGTCCTGTGTGGTGGAGATGAGATTTGATAAAGTAAGTGGAAATCCAGTAAAAGTTTCACTTGGCTACTTTGCACTCTCGAGATAATCGTCACCATGTGCCAAATGCAATATAAAAGCAATCTGAACACATTCGCGCAAAAATGAAATGACCACAATTTTCTCCAAAACTATAACAGATGCAAACTTGTCCTGTGTGGTGGAGATGAGATTTGATAAAGTAAGTGGAAATCCAGTAAAAGTTTCATTTGGCTACTTGCACTCTCGAGATAATCGTCACCATATGCCAAATGCAATATAAAAGCAATCTGAACACATTCGCGCAAAAATGAAATGACCACAATTTTCTCCAAAACTATAACAGATGCAAACTTGTCCTGTGTGGCGGAGATGAGATTTGATAAAGTAAGTGGAACTCCAGTAAAAGTTTCATTTGGCTACTTTGCACTCTCGAGATATTCGTCACCATATGCCAAATGCAATATAAAATCAATCTGAACACATTCGCGCAAAAATGAAATGACCACAATTTTCTCCAAAACTATAACAGATGCAAACTTGTCCTGTGTGGTAAAGATGAGATTTGATAAAGTAAGTGGAAATCCAGTAAAAGTTTCATTTGGCTACTTTGCACTCTCGAGATAATCGTCACCATATGCCAAATGCAATATAAAATCAATCTGAACACATTCGCGCAAAAATGAAATGACCACAATTTTCTCCAAAACTATAACAGATGCAAACTTGTCCTGTGTGGTGGAGATGAGATTTGATAAAGTAAGTGGAAATCCAGTAAAAGTTTCACTTGGCTACTTTGCACTCTCGAGATAATCGTCACCATGTGCCAAATGCAATATAAAAGCAATCTGAACACATTCGCGCATAAATGAAATGACCACAATTTTCTCCAAAACTATAACAGATGCAAACTTGTCCTGTGTGGTGGAGATGAGATTTGATAAAGTAAGTAAAAATACAGTAAAAGTTTCATTTGGCTACATTGCACTCTCGAGATAATCGTCACCATGTGCCAAATGCAATAAAAAAGCAATCTGAACACATTCGCGCATAAATGAAATGACCACAATTTTCTCCAAAACTATAACAGATGCAAACTTGTCCTGTGTGGTGGAGATGAGATTTGATAAAGTAAGTGGAAATCCAGTAAAAGTTTCATTTGGCTTTTTTGCACTCTCGAGATAATCGTCACCATATGCCAAATGCAATATAAAAGCAATCTGAACATATTCGCGCATAAATGAAATGACCACAATTTTCTCCAAAACTATAACAGATGCAAACTTGTCCTGTGTGGTGGAGATGAGATTTGATAAAGTAAGTGGAAATACAGTAAAAGTTTCATTTGGCTACTTTGCACTCTCGAGATTATCGTCACCATGTGTGAAATGCAATATAAAAGCAATCGGAACACATTCGCGCAAAAATGAAATGACCACAATTTTCTCCAAAACTATAACAGATGCAAACTTGTCCTGTGTGGTGGAGATGAGATTTGATAAAGTAAGTGGAAATCCAGTAAAAGTTTCATTTGGCTACTTTGCACTGTCGAGATAATCGTCACCATGTGCCAAATGCAATATAAAAGCAATCTGAACACATTTGCGCATAAATGAAATGACCACAATTTTCTCCAAAACTATAACAGATGCAAACTTGTCCTGTGTGGTGGAGATGAGATTTGATAAAGTAAGTGGAAATCCAGTAAAAGTTTCATTTGGCTACTTTGCACTCTCGAGATAATCGTCACCATGTGCCAAATGCAATATAAAAGCAATCTGAACACATTCGCGCAAAAATGAAATGACCACAATTTTCTCCAAAACTATAGCAGATGCAAACTTGTCCTGTGTGGTGGAGATGAGATTTGATAAAGTAAGTGGAACTCCAGTAAAAGTTTCATTTGGCTACTTTGCACTCTCGAGATAATCGTCACCATGTGCCAAATGCAATATAAAAGCAGTCTGAACACATTCGCGCATAAATGAAATGACCACAATTTTCTCCAAAACTATAACAGATGCAAACTTGTCCTGTGTGGTGGAGATGAGATTTGATAAAGTAAGTGGAAATCCAGTAAAAGTTTCATTTGGCTACTTTGCACTCTCGAGATAATCGTCACCATGTGCCAAATGCAATATAAAAGCAATCTGAACACATTCGCGCAAAAATGAAATGACCACAATTTTCTCCAAAACTATAACAGATGCAAACTTGTCCTGTGTGGTGGAGATGAGATTTGATAAAGTAAGTGGAACTCCAGTAAAAGTTTCATTTGGCTACATTGCACTCTCGAGATAATCGTCACCATGTGCCAAATGCAATATAAAAGCAATCTGAACACATTCGCGCAAAAATGAAATGACCACAATTTTCTCCAAAACTATAACAGATGCAAACTTGTCCTGTGTGGTGGAGATGAGATTTGATAAAGTAAGTGCAAATCCAGTAAAAGTTTCATTTGGCTGCTTTGCACTCTCGAGATAATCGTCACCATGTGCCAAATGCAATATAAAAGCAATCGGAACACATTCGCGCAAAAATGAAATGACCACAATTTTCTCCAAAACTATAACAGATGCAAACTTGTCCTGTGTGGTGGAGATGAGATTTGATAAAGTAAGTGCAAATCCAGTAAAAGTTTCATTTGGCTGCTTTGCACTCTCGAGATAATCGTCACCATGTGCCAAATGCAATATAAAAGCAATCGGAACACATTCGCGCAAAAATGAAATGACCACAATTTTCTCCAAAACTATAACAGATGCAAACTTGTCCTGTGTGGTGGAGATGAGATTTGATAAAGTAAGTAAAAATACAGTAAAAGTTTCATTTGGCTACATTGCACTCTCGAGATAATCGTCACCATGTGCCAAATGCAATATAAAAGCAATCTGAACACATTCACGCATAAATGAAATGACCACAATTTTCTCCAAAACTATAACAGATGCAAACTTGTCCTGTGTGGTGGACATGAGATTTGATAAAGTAAGTGGAAATCCAGTAAAAGTTTCTTTTGGCTACTTTGCACTCTCGAGATAATCGTCACCATGTGCCAAATGCAATATAAAAGCAATCTGAACATATTCGCGCATAAATGAAATGACCACAATTTTCTCCAAAACTATAACAGATGCAAACTTGTCCTGTGTGGTGGAGATGAGATTTGATAAAGTAAGTGGAAATACAGTAAGAGTTTCATTTGGCTACTTTGCACTCTCGAGATAATCGTCACCATGTGTCAAATGCAATATAAAAGCAATCTGAACACATTCGCGCAAAAATGAAATGACCACAATTTTCTCCAAAACTATAACAGATGCAAACTTGTCCTGTGTGGTGGAGATGAGATTTGATAAAGTAAGTGGAAATCCAGTAAAAGTTTCATTTGGCTACTTTGCACTCTCGAGATAATCGTCACCATGTGCCAAATGCAATATAAAAGCAATCGGAACACATTCGCGCAAAAATGAAATGACCACAATTTTCTCCAAAACTATAACAGATGCAAACTTGTCCTGTGTGGTGGAGATGAGATTTGATAAAGTAAGTGGAAATCCAGTAAAAGTTTCATTTGGCTACTTTGCACTCTCGAGATAATCGTCACCATGTGCCAAATGCAATATAAAAGCAATCTGAACACATTTGCGCATAAATGAAATGACCACAATTTTCTCCAAAACTATAACAGATGCAAACTTGTCCTGTGTGGTGGAGATGAGATTTGATAAAGTAAGTGGAAATCCAGTAAAAGTTTCATTTGGCTACTTTGCGCTCTCGAGATAATCGTCACCATGTGCCAAATGCAATATAAAAGCAATCTGAACACATTCGCGCAAAAATGAAATGACCACAATTTTCTCCAAAACTATAACAGATGCAAACTTGTCCTGTGTGGTGATGAGATTTGATAAAGTAAGTGGAAATCCAGTAAAAGTTTCATTTGGCTACTTTGCACTCTCGAGATAATCGTCACCATGTGCCAAATGCAATATAAAAGCAATCTGAACACATTCGCGCAAAAATGAAATGACCACAATTTTCTCCAAAACTATAACAGATGCAAACTTGTCCTGTGTGGTGGAGATGAGATTTGATAAAGTATGTGGAAATCCAGTAAAAGTTTCATTTGGCTACTTTGCACTCTCGAGATAATCGTCACCATGTGCCAAATGCAATATAAAAGCAATCTGAACACATTCGCGCATAAATGAAATGACCACAATTTTCTCCAAAACTATAACAGATGCAAACTTGTCCTATGTGGTGGAGATGAGATTTGATAAAGTAAGTGGAAATCCAGTAAAAGTTTCATTTGGCTACTTTGCACTCTCGAGATAATCGTCACCATATGCCAAATGCAATATAAAATCAATCTGAACACATTCGCGCAAAAATGAAATGACCACAATTTTCTCCAAAACTATAACAAATGCAAACTTGTCCTGTGTGGTGGAGATGAGATTTGATAAAGTAAGTGGAAATCCAGTAAAAGTTTCATTTGGCTACTTTGCACTCTCGAGATAATCGTCACCATCTGCCAAATGCAATATAAAAGCAATCTGAACACATTCGCGCATAAATGAAATGACCACAATTTTCTCCAAAACTATAACAGATGCAAACTTGTCCTGTGTGGTGGAGATGAGATTTGATAAAGTAAGTTTAAATCCAGTAAAAGTTTCATTTGGCTACTTTGCACTCTCGAGATAATCGTCACCATATGCCAAATGCAATATAAAATCAATCTGAACACATTCGCGCAAAAATGAAATGACCACAATTTTCTCCAAAACTATAACAGATGCAAACTTGTCCTGTGTGGTGGAGATGAGATTTGATAAAGTAAGTGGAAATCCAGTAAAAGTTTCATTTGGCTACTTTGCACTCTCGAGATAATCGTCACCATATGCCAAATGCAATATAAAATCAATCTGAGCACATTCGCGCAAAAATGAAATGACCACAATTTTCTCCAAAACTATAACAGATGCAAACTTGTCCTGTGTGGTGGAGATGAGATTTGATAAAGTAAGTGGAAATACAGTAAAAGTTTCATTTGGCTACTTTGCACTCTCGAGATAATCGTCACCATGTGCCAAATGCAATATAAAAGCAATCTGAACACATTCGCGCAAAAACGAAATGACCACAATTTTCTCCAAAACTATAACAGATGCAAACTTGTCCTGTGTGGTGGAGATGAGATTTGATAAAGTAAGTGGAAATCCAGTAAAAGTTTCATTTGGCTTCTTTGCACTCTCGAGATGATCATCACCATGTGCCAAATGCAATATAAAAGCAATCTGAACACATTCGCGCATAAATGAAATGACCACAATTTTCTCCAAAACTATAACAGATGCAAACTTGTCCTGTGTGGTGGAGATGAGATTTGATAAAGTAAGTGGAAATCCAGTAAAAGTTTCATTTGGCTACTTTGCACTCTCGAGATAATCGTCACCATATGCCAAATGCAATATAAAAACAATCTTAACACATTCGCGCAAAAATGAAATGACCACAAATTTCTCCAAAACTATAACAGATGCAAACTTGTCCTGTGTGGTGGAGATGAGATTTGATAAAGTAAGTGGAAATCCAGTAAAAGTTTCATTTGGCTACTTTGCACTCTCGAGATAATCGTCACCATATGCCAAATGAAATATAAAATCAATCTAAACACATTCGCGCATCAATGAAATGACCACAATTTTCTCCAAAACTATAACAGATGCAAACTTGTCCTGTGTGGTGGAGATGAGATTTGATAAAGTAAGTGGAAATCCAGTAAAAGTTTCATTTGGCTACTTTGCACTCTCGAGATAATCGTCACCATGTGCCACATGCAATATAAAAGCAATCTGAACACATTCGCGCATAAATGAAATGACCACAATTTTCTCCAAAACTATAACAGATGCAAACTTGTCCTGTGTGGTGGAGATGAGATTTGATGAAGTAAGTGGAAATCCAGTAAAAGTTTCACTTGGCTACTTTGCACTCTCGAGATAATCGTCACCATGTGCCAAATGTAATATAAAAGCAATCTGAACACATTCGCGCATAAATGAAATGACCACAATTTTCTCCAAAACTATAACAGATGCAAACTTGTCCTGTGTGGTGGAGATGAGATTTGATAAAGTAAGTGGAAATATAGTAAAAGTTTCATTTGGCTACTTTGCACTCTCGAGATAATCGTCACCATGTGCCAAATGCAATATAAAAGCAATCTGAACACATTCGCGCAAAAATTAAATGACCACAATTTTCTCCAAAACTATAACAGATGCAAACTTGTCCTGTGTGGTGGAGATGAGATTTGATAAAGTAAGTGGAAATCCAGTAAAAGTTTCATTTGGCTACTTTGCACTCTCGAGATAATCGTCACCAAATGCCAAATGCAATATAAAATCAATCTGAACACATTCGCGCAAAAATGAAATGACCACAATTTTCTCCAAAACTATAACAGATGCAAACTTGTCCTGTGTGTTGGAAATAAGATTTGATAAAGTAAGTGGAAATCCAGTAAAAGTTTCATTTGGCTACTTTGCACTCTCGAGATAATCGTCACCATGTGCCAAATGCAATATAAAAGCAATCTGAACACATTCGCGCATAAATGAAATGACCACAATTTTCTCCAAAACTATAACAGATGCAAACTTGTCCTGAGTGGTGGAGATAAGATTTGATAAAGTAAGTGGAAATACAGTAAAAGTTTTATTTGGCTACTTTGCACTCTCGAGATAATCGTCACCATGTGCCAAATGCAAAATAAAAGCAATCTGAACACATTCGCGCAAAAATGAAATGACCACAATTTTCTCCAAAACTATAACAGATGCAAACTTGTCCTGTGTGGTGGAGATGAGATTTGATAAAGTAAGTGGAAAGCCAGTAAAAGTTTCATTTGGCTACTTTGCACTCTCGAGATAATCGTCACCATGTGCCAAATGCAATATAATAGCAATCTGAACACATTCGCGCATAAATGAAATGACCACAATATTCTCCAAAACTATAACAGATGCAAACTTGTCCTGTGTGGTGGAGATGAGATTTGATAAAGTAAGTGGAAAACCAGTAAAAGTTTCATTTGGCTACTTTGCACTCTCGAGATAATCGTCACCATATGCCAAATGCAATATAAAATCAATCTGAACACATTCGCGCAAAAATGAAATGACCACAATTTTCTCCAAAACTATAACAGATGCAAACTTGTCCTGTGTGGTGGAGATGAGATTTGATAAAGTAAGTGGAAATCCAGTAAAAGTTTCATTTGGCTACTTTGCACTCTCGAGATAATCGTCACCATGTGCCACATGCAATATAAAAGCAATCTTAACACATTCGCGCATAAATGAAATGACCACAATTTTCTCCAAAACTATAACAGATGCAAACTTGTCCTGTGTGGTGGAGATGAGATTTGATAAAGTAAGTGGAAATCCAGTAAAAGTTTCATTTGGCTACTTTGCACTCTCGAGATAATCGTCACCATGTGCCAAATACAATATAAAAGCAATCTGAACACATTCGCGCATAAATGAAATGACCACAATTTTCTCCAAAACTATAACAGATGCAAACTTGTCCTGTGTGGTGGAGATGAGATTTGATAAAGTAAGTGGAAATATAGTAAAAGTTTCATTTGGCTACTTTGCACTCTCGAGATAATCGTCACCATGTGCCAAATGCAATATAAAAGCAATCTGAACACATTCGCGCATAAATGAAATGACCACAATTTTCTCCAAAACTATAACAGATGCAAACTTGTCCTGTGTGGTGGAGATGAGATTTGATAAAGTAAGTGGAAATCCAGTAAAAGTTTCATTTTGCTACTTTGCACTCTCGAGATAATCGTCACCATATGCCAAATGCAATATAAAATCAATCTGAACACATTCGCGCAAAAATGAAATGACCACAATTTTCTCCAAAACTATAACAGATGCAAACTTGTCCTGTGTGGTGGAAATGAGATTTGATAAAGTAAGTGGAAATCCAGTAAAAGTTTCATTTGGCTACTTTGCACTCTCGAGATAATCGTCACCATGTGCCAAATGCAATATAAAAGCAATCTGAACACATTCGCGCATAAATGAAATGACCACAATTTTCTCCAAAACTATAACAGATGCAAACTTGTCCTGTGTGGTGGAGATAAGATTTGATAAAGTAAGTGGAAATACAGTAAAAGTTTTATTTGGCTATTTTGCACTCTCGAGATAATCGTCACCATGTGCCAAATGCAATATAAAAGCAATCTGAACACATTCGCGCAAAAATGAAATGACCACAATTTTCTCCAAAACTATAACAGATGCAAACTTGTCCTGTGTGGTGGAGATGAGATTTGATAAAGTAAGTGGAAATCCAGTAAAAGTTTCATTTGGCTACTTTGCACTCTCGAGATAATCGTCACCATGTGCCAAATGCAATATAATAGCAATCTGAACACATTCGCGCATAAATGAAATGACCACAATATTCTCCAAAACTATAACAGATGCAAACTTGATCTGTGTGGTGGAGATGAGATTTGATAAAGTAAGTGGAAAACCAGTAAAAGTTTCATTTGGCTACTTTGCACTCTCGAGATAATCGTCACCATATGCCAAATGCAATATAAAATCAATCTGAACACATTTGCGCAAAAATGAAATGACCACAATTTTCTCCAAAACTATAACAGATGCAAACTTGTCCTGTGTGGTGGAGATGAGATTTGATAAAGTAAGTGGAAATCCAGTAAAAGTTTCATTTGGCTACTTTGCACTCTCGAGATAATCGTCACCATGTGCTACATGCAATATAAAAGCAATCTGAACACATTCGCGCATAAATGAAATGACCACAATTTTCTCCAAAACTATAACAGATGCAAACTTGTCCTGTGTGGTGGAGATGAGATTTGATAAAGTAAGTGGAAATCCAGTAAAAGTTTCATTTGGCTACTTTGCACTCTCGAGATAATCGTCACCATGTGCCAAATGCAATATAAAAGCAATCTGAACACATTCACGCATAAATGAAATGACCACAATTTTCTCCAAAACTATAACAGATGCAAACTTGTCCTGTGTGGTGGAGATGAGATTTGATAAAGTAAGTGGAAATATAGTAAAAGTTTCATTTGGCTACTTTGCACTCTCGAGATAATCGTCACCATGTGCCAAATGCAATATAAAAGCAATCTGAACACATTCGCGCATAAATGAAATGACCACAATTTTCTCCAAAACTATAACAGATGCAAACTTGTCCTGTGTGGTGGAGATGAGATTTGATAAAGTAAGTGGAAATCCAGTAAAAGTTTCATTTGGCTACTTTGCACTCTCGAGATAATCGTCACCATATGCCAAATGCAATATAAAATCAATCTGAACACATTCGCGCAAAAATGAAATGACCACAATTTTCTCCAAAACTATAACAGATGCAAACTTGTCCTGTGTGGTGGAAATGAGATTTGATAAAGTAAGTGGAAATCCAGAAAAAGTTTCATTTGGCTACTTTGCTCTCTCGAGATAATCGTCACCATGTGCCAAATGCAATATAATAGCAATCTGAACACATTCGCGCATAAATGAAATGACCACAATTTTCTCCAAAACTATAACAGATGCAAACGTGTCCTGTGTGGTGGAGATGAGATTTGATAAAGTAAGTGGAAATCCAGTAAAAGTTTCATTTGGCTACTTTGCACTTTCGAGATAATCGTCACCATGTGCCAAATGCAATATAAAAGCAATCTGAACACATTCGCGCATAAATGAAATGACCACAATTTTCTCCAAAACTATAACAGATGCAAACTTGTCCTGTGTGGTGGAGATGAGATTTGATAAAGTAAGTGGAAATACAGTAAAAGTTTTATTTGGCTACTTTGCACTCTCGAGATAATCGTCACCATGTGCCAAATGCAATATAAAAGCAATCTGAACACATTCGCGCAAAAATGAAATGACCACAATTTTCTCCAAAACTATAACAGATGCAAACTTGTCCTGTGTGGTGGAGATGAGATTTGATAAAGTAAGTGGAAATCCAGTAAAAGTTTCATTTGGCTACTTTGCACTCTCGAGATAATCGTCACCATGTGCCAAATGCAATATAAAAGCAATCTGAACACATTCGCGCAAAAATGAAATGACCACAATTTTCTCCAAAACTATAACAGATGCAAACTTGTCCTGTGTGGTGGAGATGAGATTTGATAAAGTAAGTGGAAATCCAGTAAAAGTTTCATTTGGCTAGTTTGCACTCTCGAGATAATCGTCACCATGTGCCAAATGCAATATAAAAGCAATCTAAACACATTCGCGCATAAATGAAATGACCACAATTTTCTCCAAAACTATAACAGATGCAAACTTGTCCTGTGTGGTGGAAATGAGATTTGATAAAGTAAGTGGAAATCCAGTAAAAGTTTCATTTGGCTACTTTGCACTCTCGAGATAATCGTCACCATATGCCAAATGCAATATAAAATCAATCTGAACACATTCGCGCAAAAATGAAATGACCACAATTTTCTCCAAAACTATAACAGATGCAAACTTGTCCTGTGTGGTGGAGATGAGATTTGATAAAGTAAGTGGAAATCCAGTAAAAGTTTCATTTGGCTACTTTGCACTCTCGAGATAATCGTCACCATATGCCAAATGCAATATAAAATCAATCTGAGCACATTCGCGCAAAAATGAAATGACCACAATTTTCTCCAAAACTATAACAGATGCAAACTTGTCCTGTGTGGTGGAGATGAGATTTGATAAAGTAAGTGGAAATACAGTAAAAGTTTCATTTGGCTACTTTGCACTCTCGAGATAATCGTCACCATGTGCCAAATGCAATATAAAAGCAATCTGAACACATTCGCGCAAAAACGAAATGACCACAATTTTCTCCAAAACTATAACAGATGCAAACTTGTCCTGTGTGGTGGAGATGAGATTTGATAAAGTAAGTGGAAATATAGTAAAAGTTTCATTTGGCTACTTTGCACTCTCGAGATAATCGTCACCATGTGCCAAATGCAATATAAAAGCAATCTGAACACATTCGCGCAAAAATTAAATGACCACAATTTTCTCCAAAACTATAACAGATGCAAACTTGTCCTGTGTGGTGGAGATGAGATTTGATAAAGTAAGTGGAAATCCAGTAAAAGTTTCATTTGGCTACTTTGCACTCTCGAGATAATCGTCACCAAATGCCAAATGCAATATAAAATCAATCTGAACACATTCGCGCAAAAATGAAATGACCACAATTTTCTCCAAAACTATAACAGATGCAAACTTGTCCTGTGTGTTGGAAATAAGATTTGATAAAGTAAGTGGAAATCCAGTAAAAGTTTCATTTGGCTACTTTGCACTCTCGAGATAATCGTCACCATGTGCCAAATGCAATATAAAAGCAATCTGAACACATTCGCGCATAAATGAAATGACCACAATTTTCTCCAAAACTATAACAGATGCAAACTTGTCCTGAGTGGTGGAGATAAGATTTGATAAAGTAAGTGGAAATACAGTAAAAGTTTTATTTGGCTACTTTGCACTCTCGAGATAATCGTCACCATGTGCCAAATGCAAAATAAAAGCAATCTGAACACATTCGCGCAAAAATGAAATGACCACAATTTTCTCCAAAACTATAACAGATGCAAACTTGTCCTGTGTGGTGGAGATGAGATTTGATAAAGTAAGTGGAAAGCCAGTAAAAGTTTCATTTGGCTACTTTGCACTCTCGAGATAATCGTCACCATGTGCCAAATGCAATATAATAGCAATCTGAACACATTCGCGCATAAATGAAATGACCACAATATTCTCCAAAACTATAACAGATGCAAACTTGTCCTGTGTGGTGGAGATGAGATTTGATAAAGTAAGTGGAAAACCAGTAAAAGTTTCATTTGGCTACTTTGCACTCTCGAGATAATCGTCACCATATGCCAAATGCAATATAAAATCAATCTGAACACATTCGCGCAAAAATGAAATGACCACAATTTTCTCCAAAACTATAACAGATGCAAACTTGTCCTGTGTGGTGGAGATGAGATTTGATAAAGTAAGTGGAAATCCAGTAAAAGTTTCATTTGGCTACTTTGCACTCTCGAGATAATCGTCACCATGTGCCACATGCAATATAAAAGCAATCTTAACACATTCGCGCATAAATGAAATGACCACAATTTTCTCCAAAACTATAACAGATGCAAACTTGTCCTGTGTGGTGGAGATGAGATTTGATAAAGTAAGTGGAAATCCAGTAAAAGTTTCATTTGGCTACTTTGCACTCTCGAGATAATCGTCACCATGTGCCAAATACAATATAAAAGCAATCTGAACACATTCGCGCATAAATGAAATGACCACAATTTTCTCCAAAACTATAACAGATGCAAACTTGTCCTGTGTGGTGGAGATGAGATTTGATAAAGTAAGTGGAAATATAGTAAAAGTTTCATTTGGCTACTTTGCACTCTCGAGATAATCGTCACCATGTGCCAAATGCAATATAAAAGCAATCTGAACACATTCGCGCATAAATGAAATGACCACAATTTTCTCCAAAACTATAACAGATGCAAACTTGTCCTGTGTGGTGGAGATGAGATTTGATAAAGTAAGTGGAAATCCAGTAAAAGTTTCATTTTGCTACTTTGCACTCTCGAGATAATCGTCACCATATGCCAAATGCAATATAAAATCAATCTGAACACATTCGCGCAAAAATGAAATGACCACAATTTTCTCCAAAACTATAACAGATGCAAACTTGTCCTGTGTGGTGGAAATGAGATTTGATAAAGTAAGTGGAAATCCAGTAAAAGTTTCATTTGGCTACTTTGCACTCTCGAGATAATCGTCACCATGTGCCAAATGCAATATAAAAGCAATCTGAACACATTCGCGCATAAATGAAATGACCACAATTTTCTCCAAAACTATAACAGATGCAAACTTGTCCTGTGTGGTGGAGATAAGATTTGATAAAGTAAGTGGAAATACAGTAAAAGTTTTATTTGGCTATTTTGCACTCTCGAGATAATCGTCACCATGTGCCAAATGCAATATAAAAGCAATCTGAACACATTCGCGCAAAAATGAAATGACCACAATTTTCTCCAAAACTATAACAGATGCAAACTTGTCCTGTGTGGTGGAGATGAGATTTGATAAAGTAAGTGGAAATCCAGTAAAAGTTTCATTTGGCTACTTTGCACTCTCGAGATAATCGTCACCATGTGCCAAATGCAATATAATAGCAATCTGAACACATTCGCGCATAAATGAAATGACCACAATATTCTCCAAAACTATAACAGATGCAAACTTGATCTGTGTGGTGGAGATGAGATTTGATAAAGTAAGTGGAAAACCAGTAAAAGTTTCATTTGGCTACTTTGCACTCTCGAGATAATCGTCACCATATGCCAAATGCAATATAAAATCAATCTGAACACATTTGCGCAAAAATGAAATGACCACAATTTTCTCCAAAACTATAACAGATGCAAACTTGTCCTGTGTGGTGGAGATGAGATTTGATAAAGTAAGTGGAAATCCAGTAAAAGTTTCATTTGGCTACTTTGCACTCTCGAGATAATCGTCACCATGTGCTACATGCAATATAAAAGCAATCTGAACACATTCGCGCATAAATGAAATGACCACAATTTTCTCCAAAACTATAACAGATGCAAACTTGTCCTGTGTGGTGGAGATGAGATTTGATAAAGTAAGTGGAAATCCAGTAAAAGTTTCATTTGGCTACTTTGCACTCTCGAGATAATCGTCACCATGTGCCAAATGCAATATAAAAGCAATCTGAACACATTCACGCATAAATGAAATGACCACAATTTTCTCCAAAACTATAACAGATGCAAACTTGTCCTGTGTGGTGGAGATGAGATTTGATAAAGTAAGTGGAAATATAGTAAAAGTTTCATTTGGCTACTTTGCACTCTCGAGATAATCGTCACCATGTGCCAAATGCAATATAAAAGCAATCTGAACACATTCGCGCATAAATGAAATGACCACAATTTTCTCCAAAACTATAACAGATGCAAACTTGTCCTGTGTGGTGGAGATGAGATTTGATAAAGTAAGTGGAAATCCAGTAAAAGTTTCATTTGGCTACTTTGCACTCTCGAGATAATCGTCACCATATGCCAAATGCAATATAAAATCAATCTGAACACATTCGCGCAAAAATGAAATGACCACAATTTTCTCCAAAACTATAACAGATGCAAACTTGTCCTGTGTGGTGGAAATGAGATTTGATAAAGTAAGTGGAAATCCAGAAAAAGTTTCATTTGGCTACTTTGCTCTCTCGAGATAATCGTCACCATGTGCCAAATGCAATATAATAGCAATCTGAACACATTCGCGCATAAATGAAATGACCACAATTTTCTCCAAAACTATAACAGATGCAAACGTGTCCTGTGTGGTGGAGATGAGATTTGATAAAGTAAGTGGAAATCCAGTAAAAGTTTCATTTGGCTACTTTGCACTTTCGAGATAATCGTCACCATGTGCCAAATGCAATATAAAAGCAATCTGAACACATTCGCGCATAAATGAAATGACCACAATTTTCTCCAAAACTATAACAGATGCAAACTTGTCCTGTGTGGTGGAGATGAGATTTGATAAAGTAAGTGGAAATACAGTAAAAGTTTTATTTGGCTACTTTGCACTCTCGAGATAATCGTCACCATGTGCCAAATGCAATATAAAAGCAATCTGAACACATTCGCGCAAAAATGAAATGACCACAATTTTCTCCAAAACTATAACAGATGCAAACTTGTCCTGTGTGGTGGAGATGAGATTTGATAAAGTAAGTGGAAATCCAGTAAAAGTTTCATTTGGCTACTTTGCACTCTCGAGATAATCGTCACCATGTGCCAAATGCAATATAAAAGCAATCTGAACACATTCGCGCAAAAATGAAATGACCACAATTTTCTCCAAAACTATAACAGATGCAAACTTGTCCTGTGTGGTGGAGATGAGATTTGATAAAGTAAGTGGAAATCCAGTAAAAGTTTCATTTGGCTAGTTTGCACTCTCGAGATAATCGTCACCATGTGCCAAATGCAATATAAAAGCAATCTAAACACATTCGCGCATAAATGAAATGACCACAATTTTCTCCAAAACTATAACAGATGCAAACTTGTCCTGTGTGGTGGAAATGAGATTTGATAAAGTAAGTGGAAATCCAGTAAAAGTTTCATTTGGCTACTTTGCACTCTCGAGATAATCGTCACCATATGCCAAATGCAATATAAAATCAATCTGAACACATTCGCGCAAAAATGAAATGACCACAATTTTCTCCAAAACTATAACAGATGCAAACTTGTCCTGTGTGGTGGAGATGAGATTTGATAAAGTAAGTGGAAATCCAGTAAAAGTTTCATTTGGCTACTTTGCACTCTCGAGATAATCGTCACCATATGCCAAATGCAATATAAAATCAATCTGAGCACATTCGCGCAAAAATGAAATGACCACAATTTTCTCCAAAACTATAACAGATGCAAACTTGTCCTGTGTGGTGGAGATGAGATTTGATAAAGTAAGTGGAAATACAGTAAAAGTTTCATTTGGCTACTTTGCACTCTCGAGATAATCGTCACCATGTGCCAAATGCAATATAAAAGCAATCTGAACACATTCGCGCAAAAACGAAATGACCACAATTTTCTCCAAAACTATAACAGATGCAAACTTGTCCTGTGTGGTGGAGATGAGATTTGATAAAGTAAGTGGAAAGCCAGTAAAAGTTTCATTTGGCTACTTTGCACTCTCGAGATAATCGTCACCATGTGCCAAATGCAATATAATAGCAATCTGAACACATTCGCGCATAAATGAAATGACCACAATATTCTCCAAAACTATAACAGATGCAAACTTGTCCTGTGTGGTGGAGATGAGATTTGATAAAGTAAGTGGAAAACCAGTAAAAGTTTCATTTGGCTACTTTGCACTCTCGAGATAATCGTCACCATATGCCAAATGCAATATAAAATCAATCTGAACACATTCGCGCAAAAATGAAATGACCACAATTTTCTCCAAAACTATAACAGATGCAAACTTGTCCTGTGTGGTGGAGATGAGATTTGATAAAGTAAGTGGAAATCCAGTAAAAGTTTCATTTGGCTACTTTGCACTCTCGAGATAATCGTCACCATGTGCCACATGCAATATAAAAGCAATCTTAACACATTCGCGCATAAATGAAATGACCACAATTTTCTCCAAAACTATAACAGATGCAAACTTGTCCTGTGTGGTGGAGATGAGATTTGATAAAGTAAGTGGAAATCCAGTAAAAGTTTCATTTGGCTACTTTGCACTCTCGAGATAATCGTCACCATGTGCCAAATACAATATAAAAGCAATCTGAACACATTCGCGCATAAATGAAATGACCACAATTTTCTCCAAAACTATAACAGATGCAAACTTGTCCTGTGTGGTGGAGATGAGATTTGATAAAGTAAGTGGAAATATAGTAAAAGTTTCATTTGGCTACTTTGCACTCTCGAGATAATCGTCACCATGTGCCAAATGCAATATAAAAGCAATCTGAACACATTCGCGCATAAATGAAATGACCACAATTTTCTCCAAAACTATAACAGATGCAAACTTGTCCTGTGTGGTGGAGATGAGATTTGATAAAGTAAGTGGAAATCCAGTAAAAGTTTCATTTTGCTACTTTGCACTCTCGAGATAATCGTCACCATATGCCAAATGCAATATAAAATCAATCTGAACACATTCGCGCAAAAATGAAATGACCACAATTTTCTCCAAAACTATAACAGATGCAAACTTGTCCTGTGTGGTGGAAATGAGATTTGATAAAGTAAGTGGAAATCCAGTAAAAGTTTCATTTGGCTACTTTGCACTCTCGAGATAATCGTCACCATGTGCCAAATGCAATATAAAAGCAATCTGAACACATTCGCGCATAAATGAAATGACCACAATTTTCTCCAAAACTATAACAGATGCAAACTTGTCCTGTGTGGTGGAGATAAGATTTGATAAAGTAAGTGGAAATACAGTAAAAGTTTTATTTGGCTATTTTGCACTCTCGAGATAATCGTCACCATGTGCCAAATGCAATATAAAAGCAATCTGAACACATTCGCGCAAAAATGAAATGACCACAATTTTCTCCAAAACTATAACAGATGCAAACTTGTCCTGTGTGGTGGAGATGAGATTTGATAAAGTAAGTGGAAATCCAGTAAAAGTTTCATTTGGCTACTTTGCACTCTCGAGATAATCGTCACCATGTGCCAAATGCAATATAATAGCAATCTGAACACATTCACGCATAAATGAAATGACCACAATATTCTCCAAAACTATAACAGATGCAAACTTGTCCTGTGTGGTGGAGATGAGATTTGATAAAGTAAGTGGAAAACCAGTAAAAGTTTCATTTGGCTACTTTGCACTCTCGAGATAATCGTCACCATATGCCAAATGCAATATAAAATCAATCTGAACACATTTGCGCAAAAATGAAATGACCACAATTTTCTCCAAAACTATAACAGATGCAAACTTGTCCTGTGTGGTGGAGATGAGATTTGATAAAGTAAGTGGAAATCCAGTAAAAGTTTCATTTGGCTACTTTGCACTCTCGAGATAATCGTCACCATGTGCTACATGCAATATAAAAGCAATCTGAACACATTCGCGCATAAATGAAATGACCACAATTTTCTCCAAAACTATAACAGATGCAAACTTGTCCTGTGTGGTGGAGATGAGATTTGATAAAGTAAGTGGAAATCCAGTAAAAGTTTCATTTGGCTACTTTGCACTCTCGAGATAATCGTCACCATGTGCCAAATGCAATATAAAAGCAATCTGAACACATTCACGCATAAATGAAATTACCACAATTTTCTCCAAAACTATAACAGATGCAAACTTGTCCTGTGTGGTGGAGATGAGATTTGATAAAGTAAGTGGAAATATAGTAAAAGTTTCATTTGGCTACTTTGCACTCTCGAGATAATCGTCACCATGTGCCAAATGCAATATAAAAGCAATCTGAACACATTCGCGCATAAATGAAATGACCACAATTTTCTCCAAAACTATAACAGATGCAAACTTGTCCTGTGTGGTGGAGATGAGATTTGATAAAGTAAGTGGAAATCCAGTAAAAGTTTCATTTGGCTACTTTGCACTCTCGAGATAATCGTCACCATATGCCAAATGCAATATAAAATCAATCTGAACACATTCGCGCAAAAATGAAATGACCACAATTTTCTCCAAAACTATAACAGATGCAAACTTGTCCTGTGTGGTGGAAATGAGATTTGATAAAGTAAGTGGAAATCCAGAAAAAGTTTCATTTGGCTACTTTGCACTCTCGAGATAATCGTCACCATGTGCCAAATGCAATATAATAGCAATCTGAACACATTCGCGCATAAATGAAATGACCACAATTTTCTCCAAAACTATAACAGATGCAAACTTGTCCTGTGTGGTGGAGATGAGATTTGATAAAGTAAGTGGAAATCCAGTAAAAGTTTCATTTGGCTACTTTGCACTCTCGAGATAATCGTCACCATGTGCCAAATGCAATATAAAAGCAATCTGAACACATTCGCGCATAAATGAAATGACCACAATTTTCTCCAAAACTATAACAGATGCAAACTTGTCCTGTGTGGTGGAGATGAGATTTGATAAAGTAAGTGGAAATACAGTAAAAGTTTTATTTGGCTACTTTGCACTCTCGAGATAATCGTCACCATGTGCCAAATGCAATATAAAAGCAATCTGAACACATTCGCGCAAAAATGAAATGACCACAATTTTCTCCAAAACTATAACAGATGCAAACTTGTCCTGTGTGGTGGAGATGAGATTTGATAAAGTAAGTGGAAATATAGTAAAAGTTTCATTTGGCTACTTTGCACTCTCGAGATAATCGTCACCATGTGCCAAATGCAATATAAAAGCAATCTGAACACATTCGCGCATAAATGAAATGACCACAATTTTCTCCAAAACTATAACAGATGCAAACTTGTCCTGTGTGGTGGAGATGAGATTTGATAAAGTAAGTGGAAATCCAGTAAAAGTTTCATTTTGCTACTTTGCACTCTCGAGATAATCGTCACCATATGCCAAATGCAATATAAAATCAATCTGAACACATTCGCGCAAAAATGAAATGACCACAATTTTCTCCAAAACTATAACAGATGCAAACTTGTCCTGTGTGGTGGAAATGAGATTTGATAAAGTAAGTGGAAATCCAGTAAAAGTTTCATTTGGCTACTTTGCACTCTCGAGATAATCGTCACCATGTGCCAAATGCAATATAAAAGCAATCTGAACACATTCGCGCATAAATGAAATGACCACAATTTTCTCCAAAACTATAACAGATGCAAACTTGTCCTGTGTGGTGGAGATAAGATTTGATAAAGTAAGTGGAAATACAGTAAAAGTTTTATTTGGCTATTTTGCACTCTCGAGATAATCGTCACCATGTGCCAAATGCAATATAAAAGCAATCTGAACACATTCGCGCAAAAATGAAATGACCACAATTTTCTCCAAAACTATAACAGATGCAAACTTGTCCTGTGTGGTGGAGATGAGATTTGATAAAGTAAATGGAAATCCAGTAAAAGTTTCATTTGGCTACTTTGCACTCTCGAGATAATCGTCACCATGTGCCAAATGCAATATAATAGCAATCTGAACACATTCGCGCATAAATGAAATGACCACAATATTCTCCAAAACTATAACAGATGCAAACTTGTCCTGTGTGGTGGAGATGAGATTTGATAAAGTAAGTGGAAAACCAGTAAAAGTTTCATTTGGCTACTTTGCACTCTCGAGATAATCGTCACCATATGCCAAATGCAATATAAAATCAATCTGAACACATTTGCGCAAAAATGAAATGACCACAATTTTCTCCAAAACTATAACAGATGCAAACTTGTCCTGTGTGGTGGAGATGAGATTTGATAAAGTAAGTGGAAATCCAGTAAAAGTTTCATTTGGCTACTTTGCACTCTCGAGATAATCGTCACCATGTGCCACATGCAATATAAAAGCAATCTGAACACATTCGCGCATAAATGAAATGACCACAATTTTCTCCAAAACTATAACAGATGCAAACTTGTCCTGTGTGGTGGAGATGAGATTTGATAAAGTAAGTGGAAATCCAGTAAAAGTTTCATTTGGCTACTTTGCACTCTCGAGATAATCGTCACCATGTGCCAAATGCAATATAAAAGCAATCTGAACACATTCACGCATAAATGAAATGACCACAATTTTCTCCAAAACTATAACAGATGCAAACTTGTCCTGTGTGGTGGAGATGAGATTTGATAAAGTAAGTGGAAATATAGTAAAAGTTTCATTTGGCTACTTTGCACTCTCGAGATAATCGTCACCATGTGCCAAATGCAATATAAAAGCAATCTGAACACATTCGCGCATAAATGAAATGACCACAATTTTCTCCAAAACTATACAGATGCAAACTTGTCCTGTGTGGTGGAAATGAGATTTGATAAAGTAAGTGGAAATCCAGAAAAAGTTTCATTTGGCTACTTTGCACTCTCGAGATAATCGTCACCATGTGCCAAATGCAATATAATAGCAATCTGAACACATTCGCGCATAAATGAAATGACCACAATTTTCTCCAAAACTATAACAGATGCAAACTTGTCCTGTGTGGTGGAGATGAGATTTGATAAAGTAAGTGGAAATCCAGTAAAAGTTTCATTTGGCTACTTTGCACTCTCGAGATAATCGTCACCATGTGCCAAATGCAATATAAAAGCAATCTGAACACATTCGCGCATAAATGAAATGACCACAATTTTCTCCAAAACTATAACAGATGCAAACTTGTCCTGTGTGGTGGAGATGAGATTTGATAAAGTAAGTGGAAATACAGTAAAAGTTTTATTTGGCTACTTTGCACTCTCGAGATAATCGTCACCATGTGCCAAATGCAATATAAAAGCAATCTGAACACATTCGCGCAAAAATGAAATGACCACAATTTTCTCCAAAACTATAACAGATGCAAACTTGTCCTGTGTGGTGGAGATGAGATTTGATAAAGTAAGTGGAAATCCAGTAAAAGTTTCATTTGGCTACTTTGCACTCTCGAGATAATCGTCACCATGTGCCAAATGCAATATAAAAGCAATCTGAACACATTCGCGCAAAAATGAAATGACCACAATTTTCTCCAAAACTATAACAGATGCAAACTTGTCCTGTGTGGTGGAGATGAGATTTGATAAAGTAAGTGGAAATCCAGTAAAAGTTTCATTTGGCTAGTTTGCACTCTCGAGATAATCGTCACCATGTGCCAAATGCAATATAAAAGCAATCTGAACACATTCGCGCATAAATGAAATGACCACAATTTTCTCCAAAACTATAACAGATGCAAACTTGTCCTGTGTGGTGGAAATGAGATTTGATAAAGTAAGTGGAAATCCAGTAAAAGTTTCATTTGGCTACTTTGCACTCTCGAGATAATCGTCACCATGTGCCAAATGCAATATAAAAGCAATCTGAACACATTCGCGCATAAATGAAATGACCACAATTTTCTCCAAAACTATAACAGATGCAAACTTGTCCTGTGTGGTGGAGATAAGATTTGATAAAGTAAGTGGAAATACAGTAAAAGTTTTATTTGGCTATTTTGCACTCTCGAGATAATCGTCACCATGTGCCAAATGCAATATAAAAGCAATCTGAACACATTCGCGCAAAAATGAAATGACCACAATTTTCTCCAAAACTATAACAGATGCAAACTTGTCCTGTGTGGTGGAGATGAGATTTGATAAAGTGGAAATCCAGTAAAAGTTTCATTTGGCTAGTTTGCACTCTCGAGATAATCGTCACCATGTGCCAAATGCAATATAAAAGCAATCTGAACACATTCGCGCATAAATGAAATGACCACAATTTTCTCCAAAACTATAACAGATGCAAACTTGTCCTGTGTGGTGGAGATGAGATTTGATAAAGTAAGTGGAAATCCAGTAAAAGTTTCATTTGGCTACTTTGCACTCTCGAGATAATCGTCACCATATGCCAAATGCAATATAAAATCAATCTGAACACATTCGCGCAAAAATGAAATGACCACAATTTTCTCCAAAACTATAACAGATGCAAACTTGTCCTGTGTGGTGGAGATGAGATTTGATAAAGTAAGTGGAAATCCAGTAAAAGTTTCATTTGGCTACTTTGCACTCTCGAGATAATCGTCACCATGTGCCACATGCAATATAAAAGCAATCTGAACACATTCGCGCATAAATGAAATGACCACAATTTTCTCCAAAACTATAACAGATGCAAACTTGTCCTGTGTGGTGGAGATGAGATTTGATAAAGTAAGTGGAAATATAGTAAAAGTTTCATTTGGCTACTTTGCACTCTCGAGATAATCGTCACCATGTGCCAAATGCAATATAAAAGCAATCTGAACACATTCGCGCATAAATGAAATGACCACAATTTTCTCCAAAACTATAACAGATGCAAACTTGTCCTGTGTGGTGGAGATGAGATTTGATGAAGTAAGTGGAAATCCAGTAAAAGTTTCATTTGGCTACTTTGCACTCTCGAGATAATCATCACCATATGCCAAATGCAATATAAAATCAATCTGAACACATTCGCGCAAATATGAAATGACCACAATTTTCTCCAAAACTATAACAGATGCAAACTTGTCCTGTGTGGTGGAAATGAGATTTGATAAAGTAAGTGGAAATCCAGTAAAAGTTTCATTTGGCTACTTTGCACTCTCGAGATAATCGTCACCATGTGCCAAATGCAATATAAAAGCAATCTGAACACATTCGCGCATAAATGAAATGACCACAATTTTCTCCAAAACTATAACAGATGCAAACTTGTCCTGTGTGGTGGAGATAAGATTTGATAAAGTAAGTGGAAATACAGTAAAAGTTTTATTTGGCTACTTTGCACTCTCGAGATAATCGTCACCATATGCCAAATGCAATATAAAAGCAATCTGAACACATTCGCGCATAAATGAAATGACCACAATTTTCTCCAAAACTATAACAGATGCAAACTTGTCCTGTGTGGTGGAGATGAGATTTGATAAAGTAAGTGGAAATACAGTAAAAGTTTTATTTGGCTACTTTGCACTCTCGAGATAATCGTCACCATGTGCCAAATGCAATATAAAAGCAATCTGAACACATTCGCGCAAAAATGAAATGACCACAATTTTCTCCAAAACTATAACAGATGCAAACTTGTCCTGTGTGGTGGAGATGAGATTTGATAAAGTAAGTGGAAATCCAGTAAAAGTTTCATTTGGCTACTTTGCACTCTCGAGATAATCGTCACCATGTGCCAAATGCAATATAAAAGCAATCTGAACACATTCGCGCAAAAATGAAATGACCACAATTTTCTCCAAAACTATAACAGATGCAAACTTGTCCTGTGTGGTGGAGATGAGATTTGATAAAGTAAGTGGAAATCCAGTAAAAGTTTCATTTGGCTAGTTTGCACTCTCGAGATAATCGTCACCATGTGCCAAATGCAATATAAAAGCAATCTGAACACATTCGCGCATAAATGAAATGACCACAATTTTCTCCAAAACTATAACAGATGCAAACTTGTCCTGTGTGGTGGAGATGAGATTTGATAAAGTAAGTGGAAATCCAGTAAAAGTTTCATTTGGCTACTTTGCACTCTCGAGATAATCGTCACCATATGCCAAATGCAATATAAAATCAATCTGAACACATTCGCGCAAAAATGAAATGACCACAATTTTCTCCAAAACTATAACAGATGCAAACTTGTCCTGTGTGGTGGAGATGAGATTTGATAAAGTAAGTGGAAATCCAGTAAAAGTTTCATTTGGCTACTTTGCACTCTCGAGATAATCGTCACCATGTGCCACATGCAATATAAAAGCAATCTGAACACATTCGCGCATAAATGAAATGACCACAATTTTCTCCAAAACTATAACAGATGCAAACTTGTCCTGTGTGGTGGAGATGAGATTTGATAAAGTAAGTGGAAATCCAGTAAAAGTTTCATTTGGCTACCTTGCACTCTCGAGATAATCGTCACCATGTGCCAAATGCAATATAAAAGCAATCTGAACACATTCGCGCATAAATGAAATGACCACAATTTTCTCCAAAACTATAACAGATGCAAACTTGTCCTGTGTGGTGGAGATGAGATTTGATAAAGTAAGTGGAAATATAGTAAAAGTTTCATTTGGCTACTTTGCACTCTCGAGATAATCGTCACCATGTGCCAAATGCAATATAAAAGCAATCTGAACACATTCGCGCATAAATGAAATGACCACAATTTTCTCCAAAACTATAACAGAGGCAAACTTGTCCTGTGTGGTGGAGATGAGATTTGATGAAGTAAGTGGAAATCCAGTAAAAGTTTCATTTGGCTACTTTGCACTCTCGAGATAATCATCACCATATGCCAAATGCAATATAAAATCAATCTGAACACATTCGCGCAAAAATGAAATGACCACAATTTTCTCCAAAACTATAACAGATGCAAACTTGTCCTGTGTGGTGGAAATGAGATTTGATAAAGTAAGTGGAAATCCAGTAAAAGTTTCATTTGGCTACTTTGCACTCTCGAGATAATCGTCACCATGTGCCAAATGCAATATAAAAGCAATCTGAACACATTCGCGCATAAATGAAATGACCACAATTTTCTCCAAAACTATAACAGATGCAAACTTGTCCTGTGTGGTGGAGATAAGATTTGATAAAGTAAGTGGAAATACAGTAAAAGTTTTATTTGGCTACTTTGCACTCTCGAGATAATCGTCACCATATGCCAAATGCAATATAAAAGCAATCTGAACACATTCGCGCAAAAATGAAATGACCACAATTTTCTCCAAAACTATAACAGATGCAAACTTGTCCTGTGTGGTGGAGATGAGATTTGATAAAGTAAGTGGAAATCCAGTAAAAGTTTCATTTGGCTACTTTGCACTCTCGAGATAATCGTCACCATGTGCCAAATGCAATATAATAGCAATCTGAACACATTCGCGCATAAATGAAATGACCACAATTTTCTCCAAAACTATAACAGATGCAAACTTGTCCTGTGTGGTGGAAATGAGATTTGATAAAGTAAGTGGAAATCCAGTAAAAGTTTCAATTGGCTACTTTGCACTCTCGAGATAATCGTCACCATGTGCCAAATGCAATATAAAAGCAATCTGAACACATTCGCGCATAAATGAAATGACCACAATTTTCTCCAAAACTATAACAGATGCAAACTTGTCCTGTGTGGTGGAGATGAGATTTGATAAAGTAAGTGGAAATACAGTAAAAGTTTTATTTGGCTACTTTGCACTCTCGAGATAATCGTCACCATGTGCCAAATGCAATATAAAAGCAATCTGAACACATTCGCGCAAAAATGAAATGACCACAATTTTCTCCAAAACTATAACAGATGCAAACTTGTCCTGTGTGGTGGAGATGAGATTTGATAAAGTAAGTGGAAATCCAGTAAAAGTTTCATTTGGCTACTTTGCACTCTCGAGATAATCGTCACCATGTGCCAAATGCAATATAAAAGCAATCTGAACACATTCGCGCAAAAATGAAATGACCACAATTTTCTCCAAAACTATAACAGATGCAAACTTGTCCTGTGTGGTGGAGATGAGATTTGATAAAGTAAGTGGAAATCCAGTAAAAGTTTCATTTGGCTAGTTTGCACTCTCGAGATAATCGTCACCATGTGCCAAATGCAATATAAAAGCAATCTGAACACATTCGCGCATAAATGAAATGACCACAATTTTCTCCAAAACTATAACAGATGCAAACTTGTCCTGTGTGGTGGAGATGAGATTTGATAAAGTAAGTGGAAATCCAGTAAAAGTTTCATTTGGCTACTTTGCACTCTCACGATAATCGTCACCATATGCCAAATGCAATATAAAATCAATCTGAACACATTCGCGCAAAAATGAAATGACCACAATTTTCTCCAAAACTATAACAGATGCAAACTTGTCCTGTGTGGTGGAAATGAGATTTGATAAAGTAAGTGGAAATCCAGTAAAAGTTTCATTTGGCTACTTTGCACTCTCGAGATAATCGTCACCATGTGCCAAATGCAATATAAAAGCAATCTGAACACATTCGCGCATAAATGAAATGACCACAATTTTCTCCAAAACTATAACAGATGCAAACTTGTCCTGTGTGGTGGAGATAAGATTTGATAAAGTAAGTGTAAATACAGTAAAAGTTTTATTTGGCTACTTTGCACTCTCGAGATAATCGTCACCATGTGCCAAATGCAATATAAAAGCAATCTGAACACATTCGCGCAAAAATGAAATGACCACAATTTTCTCCAAAACTATAACAGATGCAAACTTGTCCTGTGTGGTGGAGATGAGATTTGATAAAGTAAGTGGAAATCCAGTAAAAGTTTCATTTGGCTACTTTGCACTCTCGAGATAATCGTCACCATGTGCCAAATGCAATATAATAGCAATCTGAACACATTCGCGCATAAATGAAATGACCACAATTTTCTCCAAAACTATAACAGATGCAAACTTGTCCTGTGTGGTGGAGATGAGATTTGATAAAGTAAGTGGAAATCCAGTAAAAGTTTCATTTGGCTACTTTGCACTCTCGAGATAATCGTCACCATGTGCCAAATGCAATATAAAAGCAATCTGAACACATTCGCGCATAAATGAAATGACCACAATTCTCTCCAAAACTATAACAGATGCAAACTTGTCCTGTGTGGTGGAGATGAGATTTGATAAAGTAAGTGGAAATACAGTAAAAGTTTTATTTGGCTACTTTGCACTCTCGAGATAATCGTCACCATGTGCCAAATGCAATATAAAAGCAATCTGAACACATTCGCGCAAAAATGAAATGACCACAATTTTCTCCAAAACTATAACAGATGCAAACTTGTCCTGTGTGGTGGAGATGAGATTTGATAAAGTAAGTGGAAATCCAGTAAAAGTTTCATTTGGCTACTTTGCACTCTCGAGATAATCGTCACCATGTGCCAAATGCAATATAAAAGCAATCTGAACACATTCGCGCAAAAATGAAATGACCACAATTTTCTCCAAAACTATAACAGATGCAAACTTGTCCTGTGTGGTGGAGATGAGATTTGATAAAGTAAGTGGAAATCCAGTAAAAGTTTCATTTGGCTAGTTTGCACTCTCGAGATAATCGTCACCATGTGCCAAATGCAATATAAAAGCAATCTGAACACATTCGCGCATAAATGAAATGACCACAATTTTCTCCAAAACTATAACAGATGCAAACTTGTCCTGTGTGGTGGAGATTAGATTTGATAAAGTAAGTGGAAATCCAGTAAAAGTTTCATTTGGCTACTTTGCACTCTCACGATAATCGTCACCATATGCCAAATGCAATATAAAATCAATCTGAACACATTCGCGCAAAAATGAAATGACCACAATTTTCTCCAAAACTATAACAGATGCAAACTTGTCCTGTGTGGTGGAGATGAGATTTGATAAAGTAAGTGGAAATCCAGTAAAAGTTTCATTTGGCTACTTTGCACTCTCGAGATAATCGTCACCATGTGCCAAATGCAATATAATAGCAATCTGAACACATTCGCGCATAAATGAAATGACCACAATTTTCTCCAAAACTATAACAGATGCAAACGTCCTGTGTGGTGGAGTTGAGATTTGATAAAGTAAGTGGAAATCCAGTAAAAGTTTCATTTGGCTACTTTGCACTCTCGAGATAATCGTCACCATGTGCCAAATGCAATATAAAAGCAATCTGAACACATTCGCGCATAAATGAAATGACCACAATTTTCTCCAAAACTATAACAGATGCAAACTTGTCCTGTGTGGTGGAGATGAGATTTGATAAAGTAAGTGGAAATCCAGTAAAAGTTTCATTTGGCTACTTTGCACTCTCGAGATAATCGTCACCATGTGCCTAATGCAATATAAAAGCAATCTGAACACATTCGCGCATAAATGAAATGACCAAAATATTCTCCAAAACTATAACAGATGCAAACTTGTCCTGTGTGGTGGAGATGAGATTTGATAAAGTAAGTGGAAATACAGTAAAAGTTTCATTTGGCTACTTTGCACTCTCGAGATAATCGTCACCATGTGCCAAATGCAATATAAAAGCAATCTGAACACATTCGCGCATAAATGAAATGACCACAATTTTCTCCAAAACTATAACAGATGCAAACTTGTCCTGTGTGGTGGAGATGAGATTTGATAAAGTAAGTGGAAATCCAGTAAAAGTTTCATTTGGCTACTTTGCACTTTCGAGATAATCGTCACCATATGCCAAATGCAATATAAAATCAATCTGAACACATTCGCGCAAAAATGAAATGACCACAATTTTCTCCAAAACTATAACAGATGCAAACTTGTCCTGTGTGGTGGAGATGAGATTTGATAAAGTAAGTGGAAATCCAGTAAAAGTTTCATTTGGCTACTTTGCACTCTCGAGATAATCATCACCATGTGCCACATGCAATATAAAAGCAATCTGAACACATTCGCGCATAAATGAAATGACCACAATTTTCTCCAAAACTATAACAGATGCAAACTTGTCCTGTGTGGTGGAGATGAGATTTGATAAAGTAAGTGGAAATCCAGTAAAAGTTTCATTTGGCTACTTTGCACTCTCGAGATAATCGTCACCATGTGCCAAATGCAATATAAAAGCAATCTGAACACATTCGCGCATAAATGAAATGACCACAATTTTCTCCAAAACTATAACAGATGCAAACTTGTCCTGTGTGGTGGAGATGAGATTTGATAAAGTAAGTGGAAATATAGTAAAAGTTTCATTTGGCTACTTTGCACTCTCGAGATAATCGTCACCATGTGCCAAATGCAATATAAAAGCAATCTGAACACATTCGCGCATAAATGAAATGACCACAATTTTCTCCAAAACTATAACAGATGCAAACTTGTCCTGTGTGGTGGAGATGAGATTTGATAAAGTAAGTGGAAATACAGTAAAAGTTTTATTTGGCTACTGTGCACTCTCGAGATAATCGTCACCATGTGCCAAATGCAATATAAAAGCAATCTGAACACATTCGCGCAAAAATGAAATGACCACAATTTTCTCCAAAACTATAACAGATGCAAACTTGTCCTGTGTGGTGGAGATGAGATTTGATAAAGTAAGTGGAAATCCAGTAAAAGTTTCATTTGGCTACTTTGCACTCTCGAGATAATCGTCACCATGTGCCAAATGCAATATAAAAGCAATCTGAACACATTCGCGCAAAAATGAAATGACCACAATTTTCTCCAAAACTATAACAGATGCAAACTTGTCCTGTGTGGTGGAGATGAGATTTGATAAAGTAAGTGGAAATCCAGTAAAAGTTTCATTTGGCTAGTTTGCACTCTCGAGATAATCGTCACCATGTGCCAAATGCAATATAAAAGCAATCTGAACACATTCGCGCATAAATGAAATGACCACAATTTTCTCCAAAACTATAACAGATGCAAACTTGTCCTGTGTGGTGGAGATGAGATTTGATAAAGTAAGTGGAAATCCAGTAAAAATTTCATTTGGCTACTTTGCACACTCACGATAATCGTCACCATATGCCAAATGCAATATAAAATCAATCTGAACACATTCGCGCAAAAATGAAATGACCACAATTTTCTCCAAAACTATAACAGATGCAAACTTGTCCTGTGTGGTGGAAATGAGATTTGATAAAGTAAGTGGAAATCCAGTAAAAGTTTCATTTGGCTACTTTGCACTCTCGAGATAATCGTCACCATGTGCCAAATGCAATATAAAAGCAATCTGAACACATTCGCGCATAAATAAAATGACCACAATTTTCTCCAAAACTATAACAGATGCAAACTTGTCCTGTGTGGTGGAGATAAGATTTGATAAAGTAAGTGGAAATACAGTAAAAGTTTTATTTGGCTACTTTGCACTCTCGAGATAATCGTCACCATGTGCCAAATGCAATATAAAAGCAATCTGAACACATTCGCGCAAAAATGAAATGACCACAATTTTCTCCAAAACTATAACAGATGCAAACTTGTCCTGTGTGGTGGAGATGAGATTTGATAAAGTAAGTGGAAATCCAGTAAAAGTTTCATTTGGCTACTTTGCACTCTCACGATAATCGTCACCATATGCCAAATGCAATATAAAATCAATCTGAACACATTCGCGCAAAAATGAAATGACCACAATTTTCTCCAAAACTATAACAGATGCAAACTTGTCCTGTGTGGTGGAGATGAGATTTGATAAAGTAAGTGGAAATCCAGTAAAAGTTTCATTTGGCTACTTTGCACTCTCGAGATAATCGTCACCATGTGCCAAATGCAATATAATAGCAATCTGAACACATTCGCGCATAAATGAAATGACCACAATTTTCTCCAAAACTATAACAGATGCAAACGTCCTGTGTGGTGGAGTTGAGATTTGATAAAGTAAGTGGAAATCCAGTAAAAGTTTCATTTGGCTACTTTGCACTCTCGAGATAATCGTCACCATGTGCCAAATGCAATATAAAAGCAATCTGAACACATTCGTGCATAAATGAAATGACCACAATTTTCTCCAAAACTATAACAGATGCAAACTTGTCCTGTGTGGTGGAGATGAGATTTGATAAAGTAAGTGGAAATCCAGTAAAAGTTTCATTTGGCTACTTTGCACTCTCGAGATAATCGTCACCATGTGCCTAATGCAATATAAAAGCAATCTGAACACATTCGCGCATAAATGAAATGACCACAATATTCTCCAAAACTATAACAGATGCAAACTTGTCCTGTGTGGTGGAGATGAGATTTGATAAAGTAAGTGGAAATACAGTAAAAGTTTCATTTGGCTACTTTGCCCTCTCGAGATAATCGTCACCATGTGCCAAATGCAATATAAAAGCAATCTGAACACATTCGCGCATAAATGAAATGACCACAATTTTCTCCAAAACTATAACAGATGCAAACTTGTCCTGTGTGGTGGAGATGAGATTTGATAAAGTAAGTGGAAATCCAGTAAAAGTTTCATTTGGCTACTTTGCACTTTCGAGATAATCGTCACCATATGCCAAATGCAATATAAAATCAATCTGAACACATTCGCGCAAAAATGAAATGACCACAATTTTCTCCAAAACTATAACAGATGCAAACTTGTCCTGTGTGGTGGAGATGAGATTTGATAAAGTAAGTGGAAATCCAGTAAAAGTTTCATTTGGCTACTTTGCACTCTCGAGATAATCATCACCATGTGCCACATGCAATATAAAAGCAATCTGAACACATTCGCGCATAAATGAAATGACCACAATTTTCTCCAAAACTATAACAGATGCAAACTTGTCCTGTGTGGTGGAGATGAGATTTGATAAAGTAAGTGGAAATCCAGTAAAAGTTTCATTTGGCTACTTTCCACTCTCGAGATAATCGTCACCATGTGCCAAATGCAATATAAAAGCAATCTGAACACATTCGCGCATAAATGAAATGACCACAATTTTCTCCAAAACTATAACAGATGCAAACTTGTCCTGTGTGGTGGAGATGAGATTTGATAAAGTAAGTGGAAATATAGTAAAAGTTTCATTTGGCTACTTTGCACTCTCGAGATAATCGTCACCATGTGCCAAATGCAATATAAAAGCAATCTGAACACATTCGCGCATAAATGAAATGACCACAATTTTCTCCAAAACTATAACAGATGCAAACTTGTCCTGTGTGGTGGAGATGATATTTAATAAAATAAGTAGAAATCCACTAAAAGTTTTGTTTGGTTATCTTGCAGTCCCGAGATAATCGTCTCCATGCTCCAAATCCATTTTAAAGCCATTTTTAAGGCATTTCGCGCATACATGAAATGAACACATTTTTCTCCAAAACTATAACAGATGCAAGCTTGTCCTGTTTGGTGGAGATGATATTTAATAAAATAAGTAGAAATCCACTAAAAGTTTTGTTTGGTTATATTGCAATCCCGAGATAATCGTCTCCATGCTCCAAATCCATTTTAAAGCCATTTTTAAGGCATTTCGCGCATACATGAAATGAACATATTTTTCTCCAAAACTATAACAGATGCAAGCTTGTCCTGTTTGGTGGAGATGATATTTAATAAAATAAGTAGAAATCCACTAAAAGTTTTGTTTGGTTATCTTGCAATCCCGAGATAATCGTCTCCATGCTCCAAATCCATTTTAAAGCCATTTTTAAGGCATTTCGCGCATACATGAAATGAACACATTTTTCTCCAAAACTATAACAGATGCAAGCTTGTCCTGTTTGGTGGAGATGATATTTAATAAAATAAGTAGAAATCCACTAAAAGTTTTGTTTGGTTATCTTGCAATCCCGAGAGAATCGTCTCCATGCTCCAAATCCATTTTAAAGCCATTTTTAAGGCATTTCGCGCATACATGAAATGAACACATTTTTCTCCAAAACTATAACAGATGCAAGCTTGTCCTGTTTGGTGGAGATGATATTTAATAAAATAAGTAGAAATCCACTAAAAGTTTTGTTTGGTTATCTTGCAATCCCGAGATAATCGTCTCCATGCTCCAAATCCATTTTAAAGCCATTTTTAAGGCATTTCGCGCATACATGAAATGAACACATTTTTCTCCAAAACTATAACAGATGCAAGCTTGTCCTGTTTGGTGGAGATGATATTTAATAAAATAAGTAGAAATCCACTAAAAGTTTTCTTTGGTTATATTGCAATCCCGAGATAATCGTCTCCATGCTCCAAATCCATTTTAAAGCCATTTTTAAGGCATTTCGCGCATACATGAAATGAACACATTTTTCTCCAAAACTATAACAGATGCAAGCTTGTCCTGTTTGGTGGAGATGATATTTAATAAAATAAGTAGAAATCCACTAAAAGTTTTGTTTGGTTATCTTGCAATCCCGAGATAATCGTCTCCATGCTCCAAATCCATTTTAAAGCCATTTTTAAGGCATTTCGCGCATACATGAAATGAACACATTTTTCTCCAAAACTATAACAGATGCAAGCTTGTCCAGTTTGGTGGAGATGATATTTAATAAAATAAGTAGAAATCCACTAAAAGTTTTGTTTGGTTATCTTGCAATCCCGAGATAATCGTCTCCATGCTCCAAATCCATTTTAAAGCCATTTTTAAGGCATTTCGCGCATACATGAAATGAACACATTTTTCTCCAAAACTATAACAGATGCAAGCTTGTCCTGTTTGGTGGAGATGATATTTAATAAAATAAGTAGAAATCCACTAAAAGTTTTGTTTGGTTATCTTGCAATCCCGAGATAATCGTCTCCATGCTCCAAATCCATTTTAAAGCCATTTTTAAGGCATTTCGCGCATACATGAAATGAACACATTTTTCTCCAAAACTATAACAGATGCAAGCTTGTCCTGTTTGGTGGAGATAATATTTAATAAAATAAGTAGAAATCTACTAAAAGTTTCGTTTGTTTATATTGCCATCCTGAGATAATCGTCTCCATGCTCCAAATCCATTTTAAAGCCATTTCAAAGGCATTTTGCGCATACATGAAATGAACACATTTTTCTCCAAAACTATAACACATGCAAGCTTGTCCTGTTTGGTGGAGATGATATTTAATAAAATAAGTAGAAATCCACTAAAAGTTTTGTTTGGTTATCTTGCAATCCCGAGATAATCGTCTCCATGCTCCAAATCCATTTTAAAGCCATTTTTAAGGCATTTCGCGCATACATGAAATGAACACATTTTTCTCCAAAACTATAACAGATGCAAGCTTGTCCTGTTTGGTGGAGATGATATTTAATAAAATAAGTAGAAATCCACTAAAAGTTTTGTTTGGTTATCTTGCAATCCCGAGATAATCGTCTCCATGCTCCAAATCCATTTTAAAGCCATTTTTAAGGCATTTCGCGCATACATGAAATGAACACATTTTTCTCCAAAACTATAACAGATGCAAGCTTGTCCTGTTTGGTGGAGATGATATTTAATAAAATAAGTAGAAATCCACTAAAAGTTTTGTTTGGTTATCTTGCAATCCCGAGAGAATCGTCTCCATGCTCCAAATCCATTTTAAAGCCATTTTTAAGGCATTTCGCGCATACATGAAATGAACACATTTTTCTCCAAAACTATAACAGATGCAAGCT
Source organism: Anomaloglossus baeobatrachus (assembly GCF_048569485.1). Classification (NCBI taxonomy): domain Eukaryota; kingdom Metazoa; phylum Chordata; class Amphibia; order Anura; family Aromobatidae; genus Anomaloglossus; species Anomaloglossus baeobatrachus. The sequence continues at coordinate 78,500 of NW_027442218.1, forward strand.
TGTCCTGTTTGGTGGAGATGATATTTAATAAAATAAGTAGAAATCCACTAAAATTTTTGTTTGGTTATCTTGCAATCCCGAGATAATCGTCTCCATGCTCCAAATCCATTTTAAAGCCATTTTTAAGGCAATTCGCGCATACATGAAATGAACACATTTTTCTCCAAAACTATAACAGATGCAAGCTTGTCCTGTTTGGTGGAGATGATATTTAATAAAATAAGTAGAAATCCACTAAAAGTTTTGTTTGGTTATCTTGCAATCCCGAGATAATCGTCTCCATGCTCCAAATCCATTTTAAAGCCATTTTTAAGGCATTTCGCGCATACATGAAATGAACACATTTTTCTCCAAAACTATAACAGATGCAAGCTTGTCCTGTTTGGTGGAGATGATATTTAATAAAATAAGTAGAAATCCACTAAAAGTTTTGTTTGGTTATCTTGCAATCCCGAGATAATCGTCTCCATGCTCCAAATCCATTTTAAAGCCATTTTTAAGGCATTTCGCGCATACATGAAATGAACACATTTTTCTCCAAAACTATAACAGATGCAAGCTTGTCCTGTTTGGTGGAGATAATATTTAATAAAATAAGTAGAAACCTACTAAAAGTTTCGTTTGTTTATATTGCCATCCTGAGATAATCGTCTCCATGCTCCAAATCCATTTTAAAGCCATTTTTAAGGCATTTCGCGCATACATGAAATGAACACATTTTTCTCCAAAACTATAACAGATGCAAGCTTGTCCTGTTTGGTGGAGATGATATTTAATAAAATAAGTAGAAATCCACTAAAAGTTTTGTTTGGTTATCTTGCAATCCCGAGATAATCGTCTCCATGCTCCAAATCCATTTTAAAGCCATTTTTAAGGCATTTCGCGCATACATGAAATGAACACATTTTTCTCCAAAACTATAACAGATGCAAGCTTGTCCTGTTTGGTGGAGATAATATTTAATAAAATAAGTAGAAACCTACTAAAAGTTTCGTTTGTTTATATTGCCATCCTGAGATAATCGTCTCCATGCTCCAAATCTATTTTAAAGCCATTTCAAAGGCATTTTGCGCATACATGAAATGAACACATTTTTCTCCAAAACTATAACACATGCAAGCTTGTACTGTTTGGTGGAGATGATATTTAATAAAATAAGTAGAAATCCACTAAAAGTTGTTTGGTTATATTGCAATCCCGAGATAATCGTCTCCATGCTCCAAATCCATTTTAAAGCCATTTTTAAGGCATTTCGCGCATACATGAAATGAACACATTTTTCTCCAAAACTATAACAGATGCAAGCTTGTCCTGTTTGGTGGAGATGATATTTAATAAAATAAGTAGAAATCCACTAAAAGTTTTGTTTGGTTATCTTGCAATCCCGAGATAATCGTCTCCATGCTCCAAATCCATTTTAAAGCCATTTTTAAGGCATTTCGCGCATACATGAAATGAACACATTTTTCTCCAAAACTATAACAGATGCAAGCTTGTCCAGTTTGGTGGAGATGATATTTAATAAAATAAGTAGAAATCCACTAAAAGTTTTGTTTGGTTATCTTGCAATCCCGAGATAATCGTCTCCATGCTCCAAATCCATTTTAAAGCCATTTTTAAGGCATTTCGCGCATACATGAAATGAACACATTTTTCTCCAAAACTATAACAGATGCAAGCTTGTCCTGTTTGGTGGAGATGATATTTAATAAAATAAGTAGAAATCCACTAAAAGTTTTGTTTGGTTATCTTGCAATCCCGAGATAATCGTCTCCATGCTCTAAATCCATTTTAAAGCCATTTTTAAGGCATTTCGCGCATACATGAAATGAACACATTTTTCTCCAAAACTATAACAGATGCAAGCTTGTCCTGTTTGGTGGAGATAATATTTAATAAAATAAGTAGAAATCTACTAAAAGTTTCGTTTGTTTATATTGCCATCCTGAGATAATCGTCTCCATGCTCCAAATCCATTTTAAAGCCATTTCAAAGGCATTTTGCGCATACATGAAATGAACACATTTTTCTCCAAAACTATAACACATGCAAGCTTGTCCTGTTTGGTGGAGATGATATTTAATAAAATAAGTAGAAATCCACTAAAAGTTTTGTTTGGTTATCTTGCAATCCCGAGATAATCGTCTCCATGCTCCAAATCCATTTTAAAGCCATTTTTAAGGCATTTCGCGCATACATGAAATGAACACATTTTTCTCCAAAACTATAACAGATGCAAGCTTGTCCTGTTTGGTGGAGATGATATTTAATAAAATAAGTAGAAATCCACTAAAAGTTTTGTTTGGTTATCTTGCAATCCCGAGATAATCGTCTCCATGCTCCAAATCCATTTTAAAGCCATTTTTAAGGCATTTCGCGCATACATGAAATGAACACATTTTTCTCCAAAACTATAACAGATGCAAGCTTGTCCTGTTTGGTGGAGATGATATTTAATAAAATAAGTAGAAATCCACTAAAAGTTTTGTTTGGTTATCTTGCAATCCCGAGAGAATCGTCTCCATGCTCCAAATCCATTTTAAAGCCATTTTTAAGGCATTTCGCGCATACATGAAATGAACACATTTTTCTCCAAAACTATAACAGATGCAAGCTTGTCCTGTTTGGTGGAGATGATATTTAATAAAATAAGTAGAAATCCACTAAAATTTTTGTTTGGTTATCTTGCAATCCCGAGATAATCGTCTCCATGCTCCAAATCCATTTTAAAGCCATTTTTAAGGCAATTCGCGCATACATGAAATGAACACATTTTTCTCCAAAACTATAACAGATGCAAGCTTGTCCTGTTTGGTGGAGATGATATTTAATAAAATAAGTAGAAATCCACTAAAAGTTTTGTTTGGTTATCTTGCAATCCCGAGATAATCGTCTCCATGCTCCAAATCCATTTTAAAGCCATTTTTAAGGCATTTCGCGCATACATGAAATGAACACATTTTTCTCCAAAACTATAACAGATGCAAGCTTGTCCTGTTTGGTGGAGATGATATTTAATAAAATAAGTAGAAATCCACTAAAAGTTTTGTTTGGTTATCTTGCAATCCCGAGATAATCGTCTCCATGCTCCAAATCCATTTTAAAGCCATTTTTAAGGCATTTCGCGCATACATGAAATGAACACATTTTTCTCCAAAACTATAACAGATGCAAGCTTGTCCTGTTTGGTGGAGATAATATTTAATAAAATAAGTAGAAACCTACTAAAAGTTTCGTTTGTTTATATTGCCATCCTGAGATAATCGTCTCCATGCTCCAAATCTATTTTAAAGCCATTTCAAAGGCATTTTGCGCATACATGAAATGAACACATTTTTCTCCAAAACTATAACACATGCAAGCTTGTACTGTTTGGTGGAGATGATATTTAATAAAATAAGTAGAAATCCACTAAAAGTTGTTTGGTTATCTTGCAATCCCGAGATAATCGTCTCCATGCTCCAAATCCATTTTAAAGCCATTTTTAAGGCATTTCGCGCATACATGAAATGAACACATTTTTCTCCAAAACTATAACAGATGCAAGCTTGTCCTGTTTGGTGGAGATGATATTTAATAAAATAAGTAGAAATCCACTAAAAGTTTTGTTTGGTTATCTTGCAATCCCGAGATAATCGTCTCCATGCTCCAAATCCATTTTAAAGCCATTTTTAAGGCATTTCGCGCATACATGAAATGAACACATTTTTCTCCAAAACTATAACAGATGCAAGCTTGTCCTGTTTGGTGGAGATGATATTTAATAAAATAAGTAGAAATCCACTAAAAGTTTTGTTTGGTTATCTTGCAATCCCGAGATAATCGTCTCCATGCTCCAAATCCATTTTAAAGCCATTTTTAAGGCATTTCGCGCATACATGAAATGAACACATTTTTCTCCAAAACTATAACAGATGCAAGCTTGTCCTGTTTGGTGGAGATGATATTTAATAAAATAAGTAGAAATCCACTAAAAGTTTTGTTTGGTTATCTTGCAATCCCGAGATAATCGTCTCCATGCTCCAAATCCATTTTAAAGCCATCTTTAAGGCATTTCGCGCATACATGAAATGAACACATTTTTCTCCAAAACTATAACAGATGCAAGCTTGTCCTGTTTGGTGGAGATGATATTTAATAAAATAAGTAGAAATCCACTAAAAGTTTTGTTTGGTTATCTTGCAATCCCGAGATAATCGTCTCCATGCTCCAAATCCATTTTAAAGCCATTTTTAAGGCATTTCGCGCATACATGAAATGAACACATTTTTCTCCAAAACTATAACAGATGCAAGCTTGTCCTGTTTGGTGGAGATGATATTTAATAAAATAAGTAGAAATCCACTAAAAGTTTTGTTTGGTTATCTTGCAATCCCGAGATAATCGTCTCCATGCTCCAAATCCATTTTAAAGCCATTTTTAAGGCATTTCGCGCATACATGAAATGAACACATTTTTCTCCAAAACTATAACAGATGCAAGTATGTCCTGTTTGGTGGAGATGATATTTAATAAAATAAGTAGAAATCCACTAAAAGTTTTGTTTGGTTATCTTGCAATCCCGAGATAATCGTCTCCATGCTCCAAATCCATTTTAAAGCCATTTTTAAGGCATTTCGCGCATACATGAAATGAACACATTTTTCTCCAAAACTATAACAGATGCAAGCTTGTCCTGTTTGGTGGAGATGATATTTAATAAAATAAGTAGAAATCCACTAAAAGTTTTGTTTGGTTATCTTGCAATCCCGAGATAATCGTCTCCATGCTCCAAATCCATTTTAAAGCCATTTTTAAGGCATTTCGCGCATACATGAAATGAACACATTTTTCTCCAAAACTATAACAGATGCAAGCTTGTCCTGTTTGGTGGAGATAATATTTAATAAAATAAGTAGAAATCTACTAAAAGTTTCGTTTGTTTATATTGCCATCCTGAGATAATCGTCTCCATGCTCCAAATCCATTTTAAAGCCATTTCAAAGGCATTTTGCGCATACATGAAATGAACACATTTTTCTCCAAAACTATAACACATGCAAGCTTGTCCTGTTTGGTGGAGATGATATTTAATAAAATAAGTAGAAATCCACTAAAAGTTGTTTGGTTATCTTGCAATCCCGAGATAATCGTCTCCATGCTCCAAATCCATTTTAAAGCCATTTTTAAGGCATTTCGCGCATACATGAAATGAACACATTTTTCTCCAAAACTATAACAGATGCAAGCTTGTCCTGTTTGGTGGAGATGATATTTAATAAAATAAGTAGAAATCCACTAAAAGTTTTGTTTGGTTATCTTGCAATCCCGAGATAATCGTCTCCATGCTCCAAATCCATTTTAAAGCCATTTTTAAGGCATTTCGCGCATACATGAAATGAACACATTTTTCTCCAAAACTATAACAGATGCAAGCTTGTCCTGTTTGGTGGAGATGATATTTAATAAAATAAGTAGAAATCCACTAAAAGTTTTGTTTGGTTATATTGCAATCCCGAGATAATCGTCTCCATGCTCCAAATTCATTTTAAAGCCATTTTTAAGGCATTTCGCGCATACATGAAATGAACACATTTTTCTCCAAAACTATAACAGATGCAAGCTTGTCCTGTTTGGTGGAGATGATATTTAATAAAATAAGTAGAAATCCACTAAAAGTTTTGTTTGGTTATCTTGCAATCCCGAGATAATCGTCTCCATGCTCCAAATCCATTTTAAAGCCATTTTTAAGGCATTTCGCGCATACATGAAATGAACACATTTTTCTCCAAAACTATAACAGATGCAAGCTTGTCCTGTTTGGTGGAGATGATATTTAATAAAATAAGTAGAAATCCACTAAAAGTTTTGTTTGGTTATCTTGCAATCCCGAGATAATCGTCTCCATGCTCCAAATCCATTTTAAAGCCATTTCAAAGGCATTTCGCGCATACATGAAATGAACACATTTTTCTCCAAAACTATAACAGATGCAAGCTTGTCCTGTTTGGTGGAGATGATATTTAATAAAATAAGTAGAAATCCACTAAAAGTTTTGTTTGGTTGTATTGCAATCCCGAGATAATCGTCTCCATGCTCCAAATCCATTTTAAAGCCATTTTTAAGGCATTTCGCGCATACATGAAATGAACATATTTTTCTCCAAAACTATAACAGATGCAAGCTTGTCCTGTTTGGTGGAGATGATATTTAATAAAATAAGTAGAAATCCACTAAAAGTTTTGTTTGGTTATCTTGCAATCCCGAGATAATCGTCTCCATGCTCCAAATCCATTTTAAAGCCATTTTTAAGGCATTTCGCGCATACATGAAATGAACACATTTTTCTCCAAAACTATAACAGATGCAAGCTTGTCCTGTTTGGTGGAGATAATATTTAATAAAATAAGTAGAAATCTACTAAAAGTTTCGTTTGTTTATATTGCCATCCTGAGATAATCGTCTCCATGCTCCAAATCCATTTTAAAGCCATTTCAAAGGCATTTTGCGCATACATGAAATGAACACATTTTTCTCCAAAACTATAACACATGCAAGCTTGTCCTGTTTGGTGGAGATGATATTTAATAAAATAAGTAGAAATCCACTAAAAGTTGTTTGGTTATCTTGCAATCCCGAGATAATCGTCTCCATGCTCCAAATCCATTTTAAAGCCATTTTTAAGGCATTTCGCGCATACATGAAATGAACACATTTTTCTCCAAAACTATAACAGATGCAAGCTTGTCCTGTTTGGTGGAGATGATATTTAATAAAATAAGTAGAAATCCACTAAAAGTTTTGTTTGGTTATCTTGCAATCCCGAGATAATCGTCTCCATGCTCCAAATCCATTTTAAAGCCATTTTTAAGGCATTTCGCGCATACATGAAATGAACACATTTTTCTCCAAAACTATAACAGATGCAAGCTTGTCCTGTTTGGTGGAGATGATATTTAATAAAATAAGTAGAAATCCACTAAAAGTTTTGTTTGGTTATATTGCAATCCCGAGATAATCGTCTCCATGCTCCAAATTCATTTTAAAGCCATTTTTAAGGCATTTCGCGCATACATGAAATGAACACATTTTTCTCCAAAACTATAACAGATGCAAGCTTGTCCTGTTTGGTGGAGATGATATTTAATAAAATAAGTAGAAATCCACTAAAAGTTTTGTTTGGTTATCTTGCAATCCCGAGATAATCGTCTCCATGCTCCAAATCCATTTTAAAGCCATTTTTAAGGCATTTCGCGCATACATGAAATGAACACATTTTTCTCCAAAACTATAACAGATGCAAGCTTGTCCTGTTTGGTGGAGATGATATTTAATAAAATAAGTAGAAATCCACTAAAAGTTTTGTTTGGTTATCTTGCAATCCCGAGATAATCGTCTCCATGCTCCAAATCCATTTTAAAGCCATTTCAAAGGCATTTTGCGCATACATGAAATGAACACATTTTTCTCCAAAACTATAACACATGCAAGCTTGTCCTGTTTGGTGGAGATGATATTTAATAAAATAAGTAGAAATCCACTAAAAGTTTTGTTTGGTTATCTTGCAATCCCGAGATAATCGTCTCCATGCTCCAAATCCATTTTAAAGCCATTTTTAGGGCATTTCGCGCATACATGAAATGAACACATTTTTCTCCAAAACTATAACAGATGCAAGCTTGTCCTGTTTGGTGGAGATGATATTTAATAAAATAAGTAGAAATCCACTAAAAGTATTGTTTTGTTATCTTGCAATCCCGAGATAATCGTCTCCATGCTCCAAATCCATTTTAAAGCCATTTTTAAGGCATTTCGCGCATACATGAAATGAACACATTTTTCTCCAAAACTATAACAGATGCAAGCTTGTCCTGTTTGGTGGAGACGATATTTAATAAAATAAGTAGAAATCCACTAAAAGTTTTGTTTGGTTATATTGCAATCCCGAGATAATCGTCTCCATGCTCCAAATCCATTTTAAAGCCATTTTTAAGGCATTTCGCGCATACATGAAATGAACACATTTTTCTCCAAAACTATAACAGATGCAAGCTTGTCCTGTTTGGTGGAGATAATATTTAATAAAATAAGTAGAAATCTACTAAAAGTTTCGTTTGTTTATATTGCCATCCTGAGATAATCGTCTCCATGCTCCAAATCCATTTTAAAGCCATTTCAAAGGCATTTTGCGCATACATGAAATGAACACATTTTTCTCCAAAACTATAACACATGCAAGCTTGTCCTGTTTGGTGGAGATGATATTTAATAAAATAAGTAGAAATCCACTAAAAGTTTTGTTTGGTTATCTTGCAATCCCGAGATAATCGTCTCCATGCTCCAAATCCATTTTAAAGCCATTTTTAAGGCATTTCGCGCATACATGAAATGAACACATTTTTCTCCAAAACTATAACAGATGCAAGCTTGTCCTGTTTGGTGGAGATGATATTTAATAAAATAAGTAGAAATCCACTAAAAGTTTTGTTTGGTTATATTGCAATCCCGAGATAATCGTCTCCATGCTCCAAATTCATTTTAAAGCCATTTTTAAGGCATTTCGCGCATACATGAAATGAACACATTTTTCTCCAAAACTATAACAGATGCAAGCTTGTCCTGTTTGGTGGAGATGATATTTAATAAAATAAGTAGAAATCCACTAAAAGTTTTGTTTGGTTATCTTGCAATCCCGAGATAATCGTCTCCATGCTCCAAATCCATTTTAAAGCCATTTTTAAGGCATTTCGCGCATACATGAAATGAACACATTTTTCTCCAAAACTATAACAGATGCAAGCTTGTCCTGTTTGGTGGAGATGATATTTAATAAAATAAGTAGAAATCCACTAAAAGTTTTGTTTGGTTATCTTGCAATCCCGAGATAATCGTCTCCATGCTCCAAATCCATTTTAAAGCCATTTCAAAGGCATTTTGCGCATACATGAAATGAACACATTTTTCTCCAAAACTATAACACATGCAAGCTTGTCCTGTTTGGTGGAGATGATATTTAATAAAATAAGTAGAAATCCACTAAAAGTTTTGTTTGGTTATCTTGCAATCCCGAGATAATCGTCTCCATGCTCCAAATCCATTTTAAAGCCATTTTTAGGGCATTTCGCGCATACATGAAATGAACACATTTTTCTCCAAAACTATAACAGATGCAAGCTTGTCCTGTTTGGTGGAGATGATATTTAATAAAATAAGTAGAAATCCACTAAAAGTATTGTTTTGTTATCTTGCAATCCCGAGATAATCGTCTCCATGCTCCAAATCCATTTTAAAGCCATTTTTAAGGCATTTCGCGCATACATGAAATGAACACATTTTTCTCCAAAACTATAACAGATGCAAGCTTGTCCTGTTTGGTGGAGACGATATTTAATAAAATAAGTAGAAATCCACTAAAAGTTTTGTTTGGTTATATTGCAATCCCGAGATAATCGTCTCCATGCTCCAAATCCATTTTAAAGCCATTTTTAAGGCATTTCGCGCATACATGAAATGAACACATTTTTCTCCAAAACTATAACAGATGCAAGCTTGTCCTGTTTGGTGGAGATAATATTTAATAAAATAAGTAGAAATCTACTAAAAGTTTCGTTTGTTTATATTGCCATCCTGAGATAATCGTCTCCATGCTCCAAATCCATTTTAAAGCCATTTCAAAGGCATTTTGCGCATACATGAAATGAACACATTTTTCTCCAAAACTATAACACATGCAAGCTTGTCCTGTTTGGTGGAGATGATATTTAATAAAATAAGTAGAAATCCACTAAAAGTTTTGTTTGGTTATCTTGCAATCCCGAGATAATCGTCTCCATGCTCCAAATCCATTTTAAAGCCATTTTTAAGGCATTTCGCGCATACATGAAATGAACACATTTTTCTCCAAAACTATAACAGATGCAAGCTTGTCCTGTTTGGTGGAGATGATATTTAATAAAATAAGTAGAAATCCACTAAAAGTTTTGTTTGGTTATCTTGCAATCCCGAGATAATCGTCTCCATGCTCCAAATCCATTTTAAAGCCATTTTTAAGGCATTTCGCGCATACATGAAATGAACACATTTTTCTCCAAAACTATAACAGATGCAAGCTTGTCCTGTTTGGTGGAGATGATATTTAATAAAATAAGTAGAAATCCACTAAAAGTTTTGTTTGGTTATCTTGCAATCCCGAGATAATCGTCTCCATGCTCCAAATCCATTTTAAAGCCATTTCAAAGACATTTTGCGCATACATGAAATGAACACATTTTTCTCCAAAACTATAACACATGCAAGCTTGTCCTGTTTGGTGGAGATGATATTTAATAAAATAAGTAGAAATCCACTAAAAGTTTTGTTTGGTTATCTTGCAATCCCGAGAAAATCGTCTCCATGCTCCAAATCCATTTTAAAGCCATTTTTAAGGCATTTCGCGCATACATGAAATGAACACATTTTTCTCCAAAACTATAACAGATGCAAGCTTGTCCTGTTTGGTGGAGATGATATTTAATAAAATAATTAGAAATCCACTAAAATTTTTGTTTGGTTATCTTGCAATCCCGAGATAATCGTCTCCATGCTCCAAATCCATTTTAAAGCCATTTTAAGGCATTTCGCGCATACATGAAATGAACACATTTTTCTCCAAAACTATAACAGATGCAAGCTTGTCCTGTTTGGTGGAGATGATATTTAATAAAATAAGTAGAAATCCACTAAAAGTTTTGTTTGGTTATATTGCAATCCCGAGATAATCGTCTCCATGCTCCAAATTCATTTTAAAGCCATTTTTAAGGCATTTCGCGCATACATGAAATGAACACATTTTTCTCCAAAACTATAACAGATGCAAGCTTGTCCTGTTTGGTGGAGATGATATTTAATAAAATAAGTAGAAATCCACTAAAAGTTTTGTTTGGTTATCTTGCAATCCCGAGATAATCGTCTCCATGCTCCAAATCCATTTTAAAGCCATTTTTAAGGCATTTCGCGCATACATGAAATGAACACATTTTTCTCCAAAACTATAACAGATGCAAGCTTGTCCTGTTTGGTGGAGATGATATTTAATAAAATAAGTAGAAATCCACTAAAAGTTTTGTTTGGTTATCTTGCAATCCCGAGATAATCGTCTCCATGCTCCAAATCCATTTTAAAGCCATTTTTAAGGCATTTCGCGCATACATGAAATGAACACATTTTTCTCCAAAACTATAACAGATGCAAGCTTGTCCTGTTTGGTGGAGATGATATTTAATAAAATAAGTAGAAATCCACTAAAAGTTTTGTTTGGTTATCTTGCAATCCCGAGATAATCGTCTCCATGCTCCAAATCCATTTTAAAGCCATTTCAAAGGCATTTTGCGCATACATGAAATGAACACATTTTTCTCCAAAACTATAACACATGCAAGCTTGTCCTGTTTGGTGGAGATGATATTTAATAAAATAAGTAGAAATCCACTAAAAGTTTTGTTTGGTTATCTTGCAATCCCGAGAAAATCGTCTCCATGCTCCAAATCCATTTTAAAGCCATTTTTAAGGCATTTCGCGCATACATGAAATGAACACATTTTTCTCCAAAACTATAACAGATGCAAGCTTGTCCTGTTTGGTGGAGATGATATTTAATAAAATAAGTAGAAATCCACTAAAATTTTTGTTTGGTTATCTTGCAATCCCGAGATAATCGTCTCCATGCTCCAAATCCATTTTAAAGCCATTTTAAGGCATTTCGCGCATACATGAAATGAACACATTTTTCTCCAAAACTATAACAGATGCAAGCTTGTCCTGTTTGGTGGAGATGATATTTAATAAAATAAGTAGAAATCCACTAAAAGTTTTGTATCTTGCAATCCCGAGATAATCGTCTCCATGCTCCAAATCCATTTTAAAGCCATTTCAAAGGCATTTTGCGCATACATGAAATGAACACATTTTTCTCCAAAACTATAACACATGCAAGCTTGTCCTGTTTGGTGGAGATGATATTTAATAAAATAAGTAGATATCCACTAAAAGTTTTGTTTGGTTATCTTGCAATCCCGAGATAATCGTCTCCATGCTCCAAATCCATTTTAAAGCCATTTTTAAGGCATTTCGCGCATACATGAAATGAACACATTTTTCTCCAAAACTATAACAGATGCAAGCTTGTTCTGTTTGGTGGAGATGATATTTAATAAAATAAGTAGAAATCCACTAAAAGTTTTGTATCTTGCAATCCCGAGATAATCGTCTCCATGCTCCAAATCCATTTTAAAGCCATTTCAAAGGCATTTTGCGCATACATGAAATGAACACATTTTTCTCCAAAACTATAACACATGCAAGCTTGTCCTGTTTGGTGGAGATGATAGTTAATAAAATAAGTAGATATCCACTAAAAGTTTTGTTTGGTTATCTTGCAATCCCGAGATAATCGTCTCCATGCTCCAAATCCATTTTAAAGCCATTTTTAAGGCATTTCGCGCATACATGAAATGAACACATTTTTCTCCAAAACTATAACAGATGCAAGCTTGTTCTGTTTGGTGGAGATGATATTTAATAAAATAAGTAGAAATCCACTAAAAGTTTTGTTTTGTTATCTTGCAATCCCGAGATAATCGTCTCCATGCTCCAAATCCATTTTAAAGCCATTTTTAAGGCATTTCGCGCATACATGAAATGAACACATTTTTCTCCAAAACTATAACAGATGCAAGCTTGTCCTGTTTGGTGGAGATGATATTTAATAAAATAAGTAGAAATCCACTAAAAGTTTTGTTTGGTTATATTGCATTCCCGAGATAATCGTCTCCATGCTCCAAATCCATTTTAAAGCCATTTTTAAGGCATTTCGCGCATACATGAAATGAACACATTTTTCTCCAAAACTATAACAGATGCAAGCTTGTCCTGTTTGGTGGAGATAATATTTAATAAAATAAGTAGAAATCTACTAAAAGTTTCGTTTGTTTATATTGCCATCCTGAGATAATCGTCTCCATGCTCCAAATCCATTTTAAAGCCATTTCAAAGGCATTTTGCGCATACATGAAATGAACACATTTTTCTCCAAAACTATAACACATGCAAGCTTGTCCTGTTTGGTGGAGATGATATTTAATAAAATAAGTAGAAATCCACTAAAAGTTTTGTTTGGTTATCTTGCAATCCCGAGATAATCGTCTCCATGCTCCAAATCCATTTTAAAGCCATTTTTAAGGCATTTCGCGCATACATGAAATGAACACATTTTTCTCCAAAACTATAACAGATGCAAGCTTGTCCTGTTTGGTGGAGATGATATTTAATAAAATAAGTAGTAGTGATGAGCGAGTACTAAAAAGCTCGGGTGCTCGAAGCTCGGGCCGAGCCTCCCAAGATACTCGTGTACTCGGCCCGAGCAACGAGCCCAATGTTATCCTATGGGAGACCCGAGTATTTTTGTGAAATGACCTCCCGGCAGCATGGAGAAACCCTAAAAATGTCACAAAAGTCTCAGAAGAGTGCTCAAATGACATGGCAACAGCATGGGGAAGACCCCTTGAAGCATTTATCACTCAAAAGTCACAGCTGTGAACAATTTTGTCCGCGTTTTACGCCATTTTTACGGACTCACCAGAAAACCTTCCAAAATGACCCCAAAATGATTTTTCATGGCGGAAATGTTAAGGGCACATACCCAATAGTGAGATAGAGCTGGTGTATGTTACTTTTTGAGATCAATACATGAAAGATTTTACGTGAAAACATTGTGTGGCACTCCGATGTCCCTGAGAAGAGACGTACATGAAGGCCTCTTGAGTCTAATGTGCCCATTTTGAGGAAGTGAGTCTTTGTAGTATTTTCCTTTGCCAGGGCAGTCCTAAATTGTGAGGTTCACCAATGCCCCTGCATACAGACGTGCATGAGGGCCTCAAAACATTAAGTGTCCATTGTCAGGAAGTGGGTGTATTATAGTATAGCCCTTAGGCAGGGCAGCCAAAAATTGGGAGGCTCCACATTGTCCCTGGGTAGAGACGTGCATGATGGCCTTTAAACCTGAAGTGCCCATTGTAAGGAAGTGGGTCTATTTCAGTATAGCCCTTTGCCAGGGCAGCCAAAAATTGGGAGGCTCCACATTGTCCCTGGGTAGAGACGTGCATGAGGGCCTCAAAACATTAAGTGTCCATTGTCAGGAAGTGGGTGTATTATAGTATAGCCCTTAGGCAGGGCAGCCAAAAATTGGGAGGCTCCACATTGTCCCTGGGTAGAGACGTGCATGATGGCCTTTAAACCTGAAGTGCCCATTGTAAGGAAGTGGGTCTATTTCAGTATAGCCCTTTGCCAGGGCAGCCAAAAATTGGGAGGCTCCACATTGTCCCTGGGTAGAGACGTGCATGATGGCCTTTAAACCTGAAGTGCCCATTGTAAGGAAGTGGGTCTATTTCAGTATAGCCCTTTGCCAGGGCAGCCAAAAATTGGGAGGCTCCACATTGTCCCTGGGTAGAGACGTGCATGAGGGCCTCAAAACATTAAGTGTCCATTTTAAGGAAGTGGGTGTATTTCAGTATAGCCCTTAGGCAGGGCAGCCAAAAATTGGGAGGCTCCACATTGTCCCTGGATAGAGACGTGCATGATGGCCTTTAAACCTGAAGTGCCCATTGTAAGGAAGTGGGTCTATTTCAGTATAGCCCTTTGCCAGGGCAGCCAAAAATTGGGGGGCTCCACATTGTCCCTGGGTAGAGACGTGCATGAGGGCCTCAAAACATTAAGTGTCCATTTTAAGGAAGTGGGTGTATTTCAGTATAGCCCTTAGGCAGGGCAGCCAAAAATTGGGAGGCTCCACATTGTCCCTGGATAGAGACGTGCATGATGGCCTTTAAACCTGAAGTGCCCATTGTAAGGAAGTGGGTCTATTTCAGTATAGCCCTTTGCCAGGGCAGCCAAAAATTGGGAGGCTCCACATTGTCCCTGGGTAGAGACGTGCATGATGGCCTTTAAACCTGAAGTGCCCATTGTAAGGAAGTGGGTCTATTTCAGTATAGCCCTTTGCCAGGGCAGCCAAAAATTGGGAGGCTCCACATTGTCCCTGGGTAGAGACGTGCATGAGGGCCTCAAAACATTAAGTGTCCATTTTAAGGAAGTGGGTGTATTTCAGTATAGCCCTTAGGCAGGGCAGCCAAAAATTGGGAGGCTCCACATTGTCCCTGGATAGAGACGTGCATGATGGCCTTTAAACCTGAAGTGCCCATTGTAAGGAAGTGGGTCTATTTCAGTATAGCCCTTTGCCAGGGCAGCCAAAAATTGGGAGGCTCCACATTGTCCCTGGGTAGAGACGTGCATGATGGCCTTTAAACCTGAAGTGCCCATTGTAAGGAAGTGGGTCTATTTCAGTATAGCCCTTTGCCAGGGCAGCCAAAAATTGGGAGGCTCCACATTGTCCCTGGGTAGAGACGTGCATGAGGGCCTCAAAACATTAAGTGTCCATTTTAAGGAAGTGGGTGTATTTCAGTATAGCCCTTAGGCAGGGCAGCCAAAAATTGGGAGGCTCCACATTGTCCCTGGGTAGAGACGTGCATGATGGCCTTTAAACCTGAAGTGCCCATTGTAAGGAAGTGGGTCTATTTCAGTATAGCCCTTTGCCAGGGCAGCCAAAAATTGGGAGGCTCCACATTGTCCCTGGGTAGAGACGTGCATGAGGGCCTCAAAACATTAAGTGTCCATTTTAAGGAAGTGGGTGTATTTCAGTATAGCCCTTAGGCAGGGCAGCCAAAAATTGGGAGGCTCCACATTGTCCCTGGATAGAGACGTGCATGATGGCCTTTAAACCTGAAGTGCCCATTGTAAGGAAGTGGGTCTATTTCAGTATAGCCCTTTGCCAGGGCAGCCAAAAATTGGGAGGCTCCACATTGTCCCTGGGTAGAGACGTGCATGATGGCCTTTAAACCTGAAGTGCCCATTGTAAGGAAGTGGGTCTATTTCAGTATAGCCCTTTGCCAGGGCAGCCAAAAATTGGGAGGCTCCACATTGTCCCTGGGTAGAGACGTGCATGAGGGCCTCAAAACATTAAGTGTCCATTTTAAGGAAGTGGGTGTATTTCAGTATAGCCCTTAGGCAGGGCAGCCAAAAATTGGGAGGCTCCACATTGTCCCTGGGTAGAGACGTGCATGATGGCCTTTAAACCTGAAGTGCCCATTGTAAGGAAGTGGGTCTATTTCAGTATAGCCCTTTGCCAGGGCAGCCAAAAATTGGGAGGCTCCACATTGTCCCTGGGTAGAGACGTGCATGAGGGCCTCAAAACATTAAGTGTCCATTTTAAGGAAGTGGGTGTATTATAGTATAGCCCTTAGGCAGGGCAGCCAAAAATTGGGAGGCTCCACATTGTCCCTGGGTAGAGACGTGCATGAGGGCCTCAAAACATTAAGTGTCCATTTTAAGGAAGTGGGTGTATTATAGTATAGCCCTTAGGCAGGGCAGCCAAAAATTGGGAGGCTACACGTTGTCCCTGGGTAGAGACGTGCATGAGGGCCTCAAAACATTGTTCCCATTGCAAAGGAGCGGGTCTCCTGTCGTTGTAATGTCCATTCTGCAAAGAATGGGCGAAAAAATTTACCACTGGGGGTATACCTGAAACAAAGACCTAACTATTGTAACGGTCATCATGATGGCGCATGAGGAGAAGGAGGAGCAGTCCAGCGATTATCCAAAGTCGAGAAGTGTACCCATGGGTGAGTGGAGGTACATGGCAAACTTTAAATTCCGCTCTCATTTGCTGGTGGTGTGGTGAAGTCTGGCCCAATCCAACCCTTGTTCATCTTTATCAGAGTCAGCCTGTCAGCATTTTCAGTTGACAGGCGGGTGCGTTTATCTGTAATGATTCCACCTGCGGCACTAAAAACACGCTCTGACAAAACGCTAGCAGCAGGGCAGGCCAGGACTTCCAAGGCGTAGAGAGCCAATTCATGCCACGTGTCCAGCTTGGATACCCAATAATTGTAAGGCACAGAGGAATGTCGGAGTACAGTTGTTCGATCTGCAAGGTACTCCTTCAGCATCTGGGCAAACTTAGGATTTCTTGTGGCACTACCCCGCACCTCAGGGGCTGTGGTACGTGAGGGGCTGAGAAAACTGTCCCACATCTTAAAGACTGTTCCCCTACCTCTGGCGGATTGGACTTGTGCCTCTCTCGGCTGTACGCCTCGGTTGTCCACTGATTCCTGACCTATGCCGCTAGCGTTTTGTGAGGGGAATGCTTTGCCTACTTCCGTGAGTATGGCCTTCCGAAACTGCTGCATTTTGGTTGACCTCTCCTCCACGGGAATAAGAGACAAAAAGTTCTCCTTGTAGCGTGGGTCTAACAGTGTTACCAACCAGTAATGATTGTCGGCCAAGATGTTCTTAACGCGAGGGTCACGAGACAGGCAGCTTACCATAAAGTCAGCCATGTGCGCCAGACTCTTAACAGCCAGGACTTCAGTAGCCTGACCAACAAGATGACTGAACATGCTGTCCTCCTCCTCCTCCTCCTCCTCCTCCTCCTCATCTACCCTGTCCTCTGGCCAGCCACGCTGAATCGAGGATATGACTGGTGTGCATGTCATATCCTCAATTTGGCCGGAGAGTTGCTCCATGTCTTCATCCTCCTCCTCGTCATAGTCCTCCACTGCACGTTGTGATGAGACGAGGCTGGGCTGTGTGTTATCACCCACACCCACTACTGTTTCTTGCTGCAACTCATCGCGCTCCGCCTGCAATGCATCATGTTTGTTTTTCAGCAGGGACCGTTTTAGAAGGCAGAGTAGCGGTATGGTGACGCTAATAATGGCGTCATCACCACTCACCATCTTGGTGGAGTCCTCAAAGTTTTGGAGGATGGTACATAGGTCTGACATCCATCTCCACTCCTCAGGTGTTATGTGTGGAGTTTGACCCATTTCCCGACGGCTTAGGTGATGCAGGTACTCAACAACTGCCCTCTTCTGCTCACATATCCTGACCAACATGTGCAGAGTTGAATTCCAACGCGTGGGGACATCACACACCAGTCTGTGAGCCGGAAGATGCAAACGGCGCTGAAAGCCGGCAAGGCCGGCTGAAGCAGTAGGTGACTTTCGAAAATGTGCAGACAGGCGGCGAACTTTTACCAGCAGATCAGACAGCTCTGGGTATGACTTTATAAACCGCTGAACCACGAGGTTGAGCACATGGGCCACGCATGGAACATGTGTCAGCTGGCCTCGCCTCAAAGCCGCCACCAGGTTCCGGCCATTGTCACAAACGACCTTTCCTGGCTTTAGGTTCAGAGGTGTGAGCCAGTGATCTGCCTGCTGTTTCAGAGCTGTCCACAGCTCTTCTGCATTGTGGGGTTTGTCACCTATGCAGATTAGCTTCAGCACAGCCTGTTGCCGCTTCGCCGAGGCAGTGCTGCAGTGCTTCCAGCTTGTGACTGGTGTGGAGGGCACAGTGGATGAGGATGCGCAGGAGGAGGAGGAGGCTGAAGAGCATGACATTCCGGAGCTGTAGAGTGTGGGTGAAACACTGACTGAGGTAGGGCCTGCAAACCTTGGTGTGGGAAGGACGTGTTGCGTCCCTCGCTCAGACTGGGTCCCAGCTTCCACAATATTAACCCAGTGTGCCGTCAACGAGATGTAGCGGCCTTGCCCACAAGCACTTGTCCACGTGTCTGTGGTTAGGTGGACCTTGGGTGAAACAGCGTTGTTCAGGGCACGTGTGATGTTTTGTGACACGTGGTTATGCAACGCGGGGACGGCACACCGGGAGAAATAGTGGCGGCTGGGGACCGAGTAACGTGGGACAGCTGCCGCCATCAGGTCACGGAATGCTTCTGTCTCCACCAGCCTAAAAGGCAACATTTCCAGCGCAAGCAGTCGCGAAATGTTAGCATTTAGAACTGTGGCATGTGGGGTGTTGGCAGTGTATTTGCGCCTGCGTTCAAAGGTTTGCTGAATGGATAACTGAACGCTGCGCTGGGACAAGGACGTGCTTGATGATGGTGTTCTTTCTGCGTAGGCAACTGTAGGTGCAGGAGTGGAGGAGGCTTGTTCGCAGGCAGCATGGACAGAGGATTGGCTCGCATGCACAACCAGCGAAGACGTAGCAGTGACATCAGCAAGCACTGCTCCTCGACTCTGTTGTACTTCCCACAAAGTCGGGTGCTTGGCTGACATGTGCCTGATCATGCTGGTGGTGGTCAGGCTGCTAGTTTTGGTACCCCTGCTGATGCTGGCACGGCAGGTGTTGCAAATGGCCTTTTTTGAATCATCTGGATCCAACTTAAAAAACTGCCAGACTCGTGAAGACCTAACATTTGGACAGGCACCTTGTGTCGTCGTGTTGTTCCGGGGAACGGTTGCCTGACTTCTGCCTGGGGCCACCACCCTGCTTCTTACTGCCTGTTGTGATGCTACGCCTCCCTCCCCCTGTGCACTGCTGTCCTCGCTCTGCATATCCTCCTGCCAGGTTGGGTCAGTTACTGGATCATCCACCACGTCGTCTTCCTCTTCCGCACCCTGCTCCTCCTCCTGACTTGCTGACAATTGTGTCTCATCATCGTCCACCACTTGTTGAGACACGTTGCCAACTTCGTGAGAACGTGGCTGCTCAAATATTTGGCCATCTGTACAGACGATCTCCTCATGACCCACTTCAATATGAGCTGGCGAGAGGCCAGAATGTGTGAATGGAAACGTGAACAGCTCTTCCGAGTGTCCAAGTGTGGGATCATTAATGTCCGAGGAGGACGTGTACTCAGCCTGGTGGTAGGAAGGAGGATCAGGTTCAGAAATGTGCGGTGCAGTATCACGGCTACTGACACTTGACCGTGTGGAAGACAGAGTGTTTGTGGTGGTGCCAATCTGACTGGAAGCATTATCCGCTATCCAACTAACAACCTGTTGACACTGGTCTTGGTTCAAGAGCGGTGTACTGCTGCGGTCCCCAAGAATTTGGGACAGGACGTGCGAGCGACTAGATGTGGCCCTTTGTTGTGGCGAAATTAGAGCTTGCCCACGACCTCGGCCTCTGCCTGCACCACCATCACGTCCACTTCCTTGTTCCTTGCCAATGCCCTTGCGCATTTTGCAATGCTGTGCACTGCTGACGTGTATATTCACTACTTGTGCGTTATATCAAAGTTTCTGGAAATTGCACACAAGTGCACCTGTACGCTGCCACCGACAGGCACACACGTGCGGTTTTAAAAACCAAGCACGGACGCAATAATAACCTAACACAGGTTTTAGGAGCAAAAATTAAGAACTCTGACACTATCAGCCACTGCTGACTGACGTGTATTATACACTACACTTGTGCGTTATATAATAGTTTGGTAAACGCACACCAGTGCACCTGTACGCTGCCACCAACAGGCACACACGTGCGGTTTTAAAAACCAAGCACGGACGCAATAATAACCTAACACAGGTTTTAGGAGCAAAAATTAAGAACTCTGACACTATCAGCCACTGCTGACTGACGTGTATTATACACTACACTTGTGCGTTATATAATAGTTTGGTAAACGCACACCAGTGCACCTGTACGCTGCCACCAACAGGCACACACGTGCGGTTTTAAAAACCAAGCACGGACGCAATAATAACCTAACACAGGTTTTAGGAGCAAAAATTAAGAACTCTGACACTATCAGCCACTGCTGACTGACGTGTATTATACACTACACTTGTGCGTTATATAATAGTTTGGTAAACGCACACCAGTGCACCTGTACGCTGCCACCAACAGGCACACACGTGCGGTTTTAAAAACCAAGCACGGACGCAATAATAACCTAACACAGGTTTTAGGAGCAAAAATTAAGAACTCTGACACTATCAGCCACTGCTGACTGACGTGTATTATACACTACACTTGTGCGTTATATAATAGTTTGGTAAACGCACACCAGTGCACCTGTACGCTGCCACCAACAGGCACACACGTGCGGTTTTAAAAACCAAGCACGGACGCAATAATAACCTAACACAGGTTTTAGGAGCAAAAATTAAGAACTCTGACACTATCAGCCACTGCTGACTGACGTGTATTATACACTACACTTGTGCGTTATATAATAGTTTGGTAAACGCACACCAGTGCACCTGTACGCTGCCACCAACAGGCACACACGTGCGGTTTTAAAAACCAAGCACGGACGCAATAATAACCTAACACAGGTTTTAGGAGCAAAAATTAAGAACTCTGACACTATCAGCCACTGCTGACTGACGTGTATTATACACTACACTTGTGCGTTATATAATAGTTTGGTAAACGCACACCAGTGCACCTGTACGCTGCCACCAACAGGCACACACGTGCGGTTTTAAAAACCAAGCACGGACGCAATAATAACCTAACACAGGTTTTAGGAGCAAAAATTAAGAACTCTGACACTATCAGCCACTGCTGACTGACGTGTATTATACACTACACTTGTGCGTTATATAATAGTTTGGTAAACGCACACCAGTGCACCTGTACGCTGCCACCAACAGGCACACACGTGCGGTTTTAAAAACCAAGCACGGACGCAATAATAACCTAACACAGGTTTTAGGAGCAAAAATTAAGAACTCTGACACTATCAGCCACTGCTGACTGACGTGTATTATACACTACACTTGTGCGTTATATAATAGTTTGGTAAACGCACACCAGTGCACCTGTACGCTGCCACCAACAGGCACACACGTGCGGTTTTAAAAACCAAGCACGGACGCAATAATAACCTAACACAGGTTTTAGGAGCAAAAATTAAGAACTCTGACACTATCAGCCACTGCTGACTGACGTGTATTATACACTACACTTGTGCGTTATATAATAGTTTGGTAAACGCACACCAGTGCACCTGTACGCTGCCACCAACAGGCACACACGTGCGGTTTTAAAAACCAAGCACGGACGCAATAATAACCTACTAACAGGTTTTTTTGGGGAGCGACAATTACAGTACAGACAAGTCAGACACTATCTGGACTGTTTTACACTGTGTACACCAGCCCCAGATATGAAGGCTGGTATACGGTCACCACTACCCTGCCTGCCTGCCTGCCTGTATACTGCTACAATAGTCCTGACAAGGACTCTTTTGGTCACTAGCCTGTATTCAGACCTGGCTATACCCTGCCTGTATATAGCAACAATAGTCCTGAGAAGGACTCTGCTACTGTACTCCGACCTGGCTATACCCTGCCTGCCTGTATACAACTAGAATAGTCCTGAGAAGGACTTTTGGTCACACTGTTTGCAGCCCTGCAACTGAAAAAGCTATAAAGGGCCGCAAAGCTTTCCCTGAATCAGCGACACTCTCCCTACACTCACTGTCAGAATAGCTGTGAGCAGAGCACAGCGCGCCGGCCGATATAAAGGCTCGGTGACGCTGTGCAGGCCGGCCAATCACTGCAATTCCACAACTAACAGGGCTGTGGCATTGCAGTGGTCTGCCAGCCAATCCCTGCATGAGGGCTGGCTCTCAAAAGAGCGCCAACATGCAGAAATGAAGACCACGAGTAAAGCACGAGTATCGCGAGATTACTCGGTCCCCGCCGAGCAGCCCGAGTACAGTGATACTCGTGCGAGTACCGAGTAGTGACAAGCATGCTCGCTCATCACTAATAAGTAGAAATCCACTAAAAGTTTTGTTTGGTTATCTTGCAATCCCGAGATAATCATCTCCATGCTCCAAATCCATTTTAAAGCCATTTTTAAGGCATTTCGCGCATACATGAAATGAACACATTTTTCTCCAAAACTATAACAGATGCAAGCTTGTCCTGTTTGGTGGAGATGATATTTAATAAAATAAGTAGAAATCCACTAAAATTTTTGTTTGGTTATCTTGCAATCCCGAGATAATCGTCTCCATGCTCCAAATCCATTTTAAAGCCATTTTTAAGGCATTTCGCGCATACATGAACACATTTTTCTCCAAAACTATAACAGATGCAAGCTTGTCCTGTTTGGTGGAGATGATATTTAATAAAATAAGTAGAAATCCACTAAAAGTTTTGTTTGGTTATATTGCAATCCCGAGATAATCGTCTCCATGCTCCAAATCCATTTTAAAGCCATTTTTAAGGCATTTCGCGCATACATGAAATGAACACATTTTTCTCCAAAACTATAACAGATGCAAGCTTGTCCTGTTTGGTGGAGATAATATTTAATAAAATAAGTAGAAATCTACTAAAAGTTTCGTTTGTTTATATTGCCATCCTGAGATAATCGTCTCCATGCTCCAAATCCATTTTAAAGCCATTTCAAAGGCATTTTGCGCATACATGAAATGAACACATTTTTCTCCAAAACTATAACACATGCAAGCTTGTCCTGTTTGGTGGAGATGATATTTAATAAAATAAGTAGAAATCCACTAAAAGTTTTGTTTGGTTATCTTGCAATCTCGAGATAATCGTCTCCATGCTCCAAATCCATTTTAAAGCCATTTTTAAGGCATTTCGCGCATACATGAAATGAACACATTTTTCTCCAAAACTATAACAGATGCAAGCTTGTCCTGTTTGGTGGAGATGATATTTAATAAAATAAGTAGAAATCCACTAAAAGTTTTGTTTGGTTATCTTGCAACCCCGAGATAATCGTCTCCATGCTCCAAATCCATTTTAAAGCCATTTTTAAGGCATTTCGCGCATACATGAAATGAACACATTTTTCTCCAAAACTATAACAGATGCAAGCTTGTCCTGTTTGGTGGAGATGATATTTAATAAAATAAGTAGAAATCCACTAAAAGTTTTGTTTGGTTATCTTGCAATCCCGAGATAATCGTCTCCATGCTCCAAATCCATTTTAAAGCCATTTTTAAGGCATTTCGCGCATACATGAAATGAACACATTTTTCTCCAAAACTATAACAGATGCAAGCTTGTCCTGTTTGGTGGAGATGATATTTAATAAAATAAGTAGAAATCCACTAAAAGTTTTGTTTGGTTATCTTGCAATCCCGAGATAATCATCTCCATGCTCCAAATCCATTTTAAAGCCATTTTTAAGGCATTTCGCGCATACATGAAATGAACACATTTTTCTCCAAAACTATAACAGATGCAAGCTTGTCCTGTTTGGTGGAGATGATATTTAATAAAATAAGTAGAAATCCACTAAAATTTTTGTTTGGTTATCTTGCAATCCCGAGATAATCGTCTCCATGCTCCAAATCCATTTTAAAGCCATTTTTAAGGCATTTCGCGCATACATGAAATGAACACATTTTTCTCCAAAACTATAACAGATGCAAGCTTGTCCTGTTTGGTGGAGATGATATTTAATAAAATAAGTAGAAATCCACTAAAAGTTTTGTTTGGTTATATTGCAATCCCGAGATAATCGTCTCCATGCTCCAAATCCATTTTAAAGCCATTTTTAAGGCATTTCGCGCATACATGAAATGAACACATTTTTCTCCAAAACTATAACAGATGCAAGCTTGTCCTGTTTGGTGGAGAAGATATTTAATAAAATAAGTAGAAATCCACTAAAAGTTTTGTTTGGTTATCTTGCAATCCCGAGATAATCGTCTCCATGCTCCAAATCCATTTTAAAGCCATTTTTAAGGCATTTCGCGCATACATGAAATGAACACATTTTTCTCCAAAACTATAACAGATGCAAGCTTGTCCTGTTTGGTGGAGATAATATTTAATAAAATAAGTAGAAATCTACTAAAAGTTTCGTTTGTTTATATTGCCATCCTGAGATAATCGTCTCCATGCTCCAAATCCATTTTAAAGCCATTTCAAAGGCATTTTGCGCATACATGAAATGAACACATTTTTCTCCAAAACTATAACACATGCAAGCTTGTCCTGTTTGGTGGAGATGATATTTAATAAAATAAGTAGAAATCCACTAAAAGTTGTTTGGTTATCTTGCAATCCCGAGATAATCGTCTCCATGCTCCAAATCCATTTTAAAGCCATTTTTAAGGCATTTCGCGCATACATGAAATGAACACATTTTTCTCCAAAACTATAACAGATGCAAGCTTGTCCTGTTTGGTGGAGATGATATTTAATAAAATAAGTAGAAATCCACTAAAAGTTTTGTTTGGTTATCTTGCAATCCCGAGATAATCGTCTCCATGCTCCAAATCCATTTTAAAGCCATTTTTAAGGCATTTCGCGCATACATGAAATGAACACATTTTTCTCCAAAACTATAACAGATGCAAGCTTGTCCTGTTTGGTGGAGATGATATTTAATAAAATAAGTAGAAATCCACTAAAATTTTTGTTTGGTTATCTTGCAATCCCGAGATAATCGTCTCCATGCTCCAAATCCATTTTAAAGCCATTTTTAAGGCATTTCGCGCATACATGAAATGAACACATTTTTCTCCAAAACTATAACAGATGCAAGCTTGTCCTGTTTGGTGGAGATGATATTTAATAAAATAAGTAGAAATCCACTAAAAGTTTTGTTTGGTTATATTGCAATCCCGAGATAATCGTCTCCATGCTCCAAATTCATTTTAAAGCCATTTTTAAGGCATTTTGCGCATACATGAAATGAACACATTTTTCTCCAAAACTATAACAGATGCAAGCTTGTCCTGTTTGGTGGAGATGATATTTAATAAAATAAGTAGAAATCCACTAAAAGTTTTGTTTGGTTATCTTGCAATCCCGAGATAATCGTCTCCATGCTCCAAATCCATTTTAAAGCCATTTTTAAGGCATTTCGCGCATACATGAAATGAACACATTTTTCTCCAAAACTATAACAGATGCAAGCTTGTCCTGTTTGGTGGAGATAATATTTAATAAAATAAGTAGAAATCTACTAAAAGTTTCGTTTTTTTATATTGCCATCCTGAGATAATCGTCTCCATGCTCCAAATCCATTTTAAAGCCATTTCAAAGGCATTTTGCGCATACATGAAATGAACACATTTTTCTCCAAAACTATAACACATGCAAGCTTGTCCTGTTTGGTGGAGATGATATTTAATAAAATAAGTAGAA
Organism: Anomaloglossus baeobatrachus; assembly: GCF_048569485.1. Classification (NCBI taxonomy): domain Eukaryota; kingdom Metazoa; phylum Chordata; class Amphibia; order Anura; family Aromobatidae; genus Anomaloglossus; species Anomaloglossus baeobatrachus. The sequence continues at coordinate 104,461 of NW_027442218.1, forward strand.
ATCCACTAAAATTTTTGTTTGGTTATCTTGCAATCCCGAGATAATCGTCTCCATGCTCCAAATCCATTTTAAAGCCATTTTTAAGGCATTTCGCGCATACATGAAATGAACACATTTTTCTCCAAAACTATAACAGATGCAAGCTTGTCCTGTTTGGTGGAGATGATATTTAATAAAATAAGTAGAAATCCACTAAAAGTTTTGTTTGGTTATATTGCAATCCCGAGATAATCGTCTCCATGCTCCAAATCCATTTTAAAGCCATTTTTAAGGCATTTCGCGCATACATGAAATGAACACATTTTTCTCCAAAACTATAACAGATGCAAGCTTGTCCTGTTTGGTGGAGATGATATTTAATAAAATAAGTAGAAATCCACTAAAAGTTTTGTTTGGTTATCTTGCAATCCCGAGATAATCGTCTCCATGCTCCAAATCCATTTTAAAGCCATTTTTAGGGCATTTCGCGCATACATGAAATGAACACATTTTTCTCCAAAACTATAACAGATGCAAGCTTGTCCTGTTTGGTGGAGATGATATTTAATAAAATAAGTAGAAATCCACTAAAATTTTTGTTTGGTTATCTTGCAATCCCGAGATAATCGTCTCCATGCTCCAAATCCATTTTAAAGCCATTTTTAAGGCATTTCGCGCATACATGAAATGAACACATTTTTCTCCAAAACTATAACAGATGCAAGCTTGTCCTGTTTGGTGGAGATGATATTTAATAAAATAAGTAGAAATCCACAAAAAGTTTTGTTTGGTTATATTGCAATCCCGAGATAATCGTCTCCATGCTCCAAATTCATTTTAAAGCCATTTTAAGGCATTTCGCGCATACATGAAATGAACACATTTTTCTCCAAAACTATAACAGATGCAAGCTTGTCCTGTTTGGTGGAGATGATATTTAATAAAATAAGTTGAAATCCACTAAAAGTTTTGTTTGGTTATCTTGCAATCCCGAGATAATCGTCTCCATGCTCCAAATCCATTTTAAAGCCATTTTTAAGGCATTTCGCGCATACATGAAATGAACACATTTTTCTCCAAAACTATAACAGATGCAAGCTTGTCCTGTTTGGTGGAGATAATATTTAATAAAATAAGTAGAAATCTACTAAAAGTTTCGTTTTTTTATATTGCCATCCTGAGATAATCGTCTCCATGCTCCAAATCCATTTTAAAGCCATTTCAAAGGCATTTTGCACATACATGAAATGAACACATTTTTCTCCAAAACTATAACACATGCAAGCTTGTCCTGTTTGGTGGAGATGATATTTAATAAAATAAGTAGAAATCCACTAAAATTTTTGTTTGGTTATCTTGCAATCCCGAGATAATCGTCTCCATGCTCCAAATCCATTTTAAAGCCATTTTTAAGGCATTTCGCGCATACATGAAATGAACACATTTTTCTCCGAAACTATAACAGATGCAAGCTTGTCCTGTTTGGTGGAGATGATATTTAATAAAATAAGTAGAAATCCACTAAAAGTTTTGTTTGGTTATATTGCAATCCCGAGATAATCGTCTCCATGCTCCAAATCCATTTTAAAGCCATTTTTAAGGCATTTCGCGCATACATGAAATGAACACATTTTTCTCCAAAACTATAACAGATGCAAGCTTGTCCTGTTTGGTGGAGATGATATTTAATAAAATAAGTAGAAATCCACTAAAAGTTTTGTTTGGTTATCTTGCAATCCCGAGATAATCGTCTCCATGCTCCAAATCCATTTTAAAGCCATTTTTAAGGCATTTCGCGCATACATGAAATGAACACATTTTTCTCCAAAACTATAACAGATGCAAGCTTGTCCTGTTTGGTGGAGATAATATTTAATAAAATAAGTAGAAATCTACTAAAAGTTTCGTTTGTTTATATTGCCATCCTGAGATAATCGTCTCCATGCTCCAAATCCATTTTAAAGCCATTTTTAAGGCATTTCGCGCATACATGAAATGAACACATTTTTCTCCAAAACTATAACAGATGCAAGCTTGTCCTGTTTGGTGGAGATGATATTTAATAAAATAAGTAGAAATCCACTAAAAGTTTTGTTTGGTTATCTTGCAATCCCGAGATAATCGTCTCCATGCTCCAAATCCATTTTAAAGCCATTTTTAAGGCATTTCGCGCATACATGAAATGAACACATTTTTCTCCAAAACTATAACATGCAAGATTGTCCTGTTTGGTGGAGATGATATTTAATAAAATAAGTAGAAATCCACTAAAAGTTTTGTTTGGTTATCTTGCAATCCCGAGATAATCGTCTCCATGCTCCAAATCCATTTTAAAGCCATTTCAAAGGCATTTTGCGCATACATGAAATGAACACATTTTTCTCCAAAACTATAACACATGCAAGCTTGTCCTGTTTGGTGGAGATGATATTTAATAAAATAAGTAGAAATCCACTAAAAGTTTTGTTTGGTTATCTTGCAATCCCGAGATAATCGTCTCCATGCTCCAAATCCATTTTAAAGCCATTTTTAAGGCATTTCGCGCATACATGAAATGAACACATTTTTCTCCAAAACTATAACACATGCAAGCTTGTCCTGTTTGGTGGAGATGATATTTAATAAAATAAGTAGAAATCCACTAAAATTTTTGTTTGGTTATCTTGCAATCCCGAGATAATCGTCTCCATGCTCCAAATCCATTTTAAAGCCATTTTTAAGGCATTTCGCGCATACATGAAATGAACACATTTTTCTCCAAAACTATAACAGATGCAAGCTTGTCCTGTTTGGTGGAGATGATATTTAATAAAATAAGTAGAAATCCACTAAAAGTTTTGTTTGGTTATATTGCAATCCCGAGATAATCGTCTCCATGCTCCAAATCTATTTTAAAGCCATTTTTAAGGCATTTCGCGCATACATGAAATGAACACATTTTTCTCCAAAACTATAACAGATGCAAGCTTGTCCTGTTTGGTGGAGAAGATATTTAATAAAATAAGTAGAAATCCACTAAAAGTTTTGTTTGGTTATCTTGCAATCCCGAGATAATCGTCTCCATGCTCCAAATCCATTTTAAAGCCATTTTTAAGGCATTTCGCGCATACATGAAATGAACACATTTTTCTCCAAAACTATAACAGATGCAAGCTTGTCCTGTTTGGTGGAGATAATATTTAATAAAATAAGTAGAAATCTACTAAAAGTTTCGTTTGTTTATATTGCCATCCTGAGATAATCGTCTCCATGCTCCAAATCCATTTTAAAGCCATTTCAAAGGCATTTTGCGCATACATGAAATGAACACATTTTTCTCCAAAACTATAACACATGCAAGCTTGTCCTGTTTGGTGGAGATGATATTTAATAAAATAAGTAGAAATCCACTAAAAGTTGTTTGGTTATCTTGCAATCCCGAGATAATCGTCTCCATGCTCCAAATCCATTTTAAAGCCATTTTTAAGGCATTTCGCGCATACATGAAATGAACACATTTTTCTCCAAAACTATAACAGATGCAAGCTTGTCCTGTTTGGTGGAGATGATATTTAATAAAATAAGTAGAAATCCACTAAAAGTTTTGTTTGGTTATCTTGCAATCCCGAGATAATCGTCTCCATGCTCCAAATCCATTTTAAAGCCATTTTTAAGGCATTTCGCGCATACATGAAATGAACACATTTTTCTCCAAAACTATAACAGATGCAAGCTTGTCCTGTTTGGTGGAGATGATATTTAATAAAATAAGTAGAAATCCACTAAAATTTTTGTTTGGTTATCTTGCAATCCCGAGATAATCGTCTCCATGCTCCAAATCCATTTTAAAGCCATTTTTAAGGCATTTCGCGCATACATGAAATGAACACATTTTTCTCCAAAACTATAACAGATGCAAGCTTGTCCTGTTTGGTGGAGATGATATTTAATAAAATAAGTAGAAATCCACTAAAAGTTTTGTTTGGTTATATTGCAATCCCGAGATAATCGTCTCCATGCTCCAAATTCATTTTAAAGCCATTTTTAAGGCATTTCGCGCATACATGAAATGAACACATTTTTCTCCAAAACTATAACAGATGCAAGCTTGTCCTGTTTGGTGGAGATGATATTTAATAAAATAAGTAGAAATCCACTAAAAGTTTTGTTTGGTTATCTTGCAATCCCGAGATAATCGTCTCCATGCTCCAAATCCATTTTAAAGCCATTTTTAAGGCATTTCGCGCATACATGAAATGAACACATTTTTCTCCAAAACTATAACAGATGCAAGCTTGTCCTGTTTGGTGGAGATAATATTTAATAAAATAAGTAGAAATCTACTAAAAGTTTCGTTTTTTTATATTGCCATCCTGAGATAATCGTCTCCATGCTCCAAATCCATTTTAAAGCCATTTCAAAGGCATTTTGCGCATACATGAAATGAACACATTTTTCTCCAAAACTATAACACATGCAAGCTTGTCCTGTTTGGTGGAGATGATATTTAATAAAATAAGTAGAAATCCACTAAAATTTTTGTTTGGTTATCTTGCAATCCCGAGATAATCGTCTCCATGCTCCAAATCCATTTTAAAGCCATTTTTAAGGCATTTCGCGCATACATGAAATGAACACATTTTTCTCCAAAACTATAACAGATGCAAGCTTGTCCTGTTTGGTGGAGATGATATTTAATAAAATAAGTAGAAATCCACTAAAAGTTTTGTTTGGTTATATTGCAATCCCGAGATAATCGTCTCCATGCTCCAAATCCATTTTAAAGCCATTTTTAAGGCATTTCGCGCATACATGAAATGAACACATTTTTCTCCAAAACTATAACAGATGCAAGCTTGTCCTGTTTGGTGGAGATGATATTTAATAAAATAAGTAGAAATCCACTAAAAGTTTTGTTTGGTTATCTTGCAATCCCGAGATAATCGTCTCCATGCTCCAAATCCATTTTAAAGCCATTTTTAGGGCATTTCGCGCATACATGAAATGAACACATTTTTCTCCAAAACTATAACAGATGCAAGCTTGTCCTGTTTGGTGGAGATGATATTTAATAAAATAAGTAGAAATCCACTAAAATTTTTGTTTGGTTATCTTGCAATCCCGAGATAATCGTCTCCATGCTCCAAATCCATTTTAAAGCCATTTTTAAGGCATTTCGCGCATACATGAAATGAACACATTTTTCTCCAAAACTATAACAGATGCAAGCTTGTCCTGTTTGGTGGAGATGATATTTAATAAAATAAGTAGAAATCCACAAAAAGTTTTGTTTGGTTATATTGCAATCCCGAGATAATCGTCTCCATGCTCCAAATTCATTTTAAAGCCATTTTAAGGCATTTCGCGCATACATGAAATGAACACATTTTTCTCCAAAACTATAACAGATGCAAGCTTGTCCTGTTTGGTGGAGATGATATTTAATAAAATAAGTTGAAATCCACTAAAAGTTTTGTTTGGTTATCTTGCAATCCCGAGATAATCGTCTCCATGCTCCAAATCCATTTTAAAGCCATTTTTAAGGCATTTCGCGCATACATGAAATGAACACATTTTTCTCCAAAACTATAACAGATGCAAGCTTGTCCTGTTTGGTGGAGATAATATTTAATAAAATAAGTAGAAATCTACTAAAAGTTTCGTTTTTTTATATTGCCATCCTGAGATAATCGTCTCCATGCTCCAAATCCATTTTAAAGCCATTTCAAAGGCATTTTGCACATACATGAAATGAACACATTTTTCTCCAAAACTATAACACATGCAAGCTTGTCCTGTTTGGTGGAGATGATATTTAATAAAATAAGTAGAAATCCACTAAAATTTTTGTTTGGTTATCTTGCAATCCCGAGATAATCGTCTCCATGCTCCAAATCCATTTTAAAGCCATTTTTAAGGCATTTCGCGCATACATGAAATGAACACATTTTTCTCCAAAACTATAACAGATGCAAGCTTGTCCTGTTTGGTGGAGATGATATTTAATAAAATAAGTAGAAATCCACTAAAAGTTTTGTTTGGTTATATTGCAATCCCGAGATAATCGTCTCCATGCTCCAAATCCATTTTAAAGCCATTTTTAAGGCATTTCGCGCATACATGAAATGAACACATTTTTCTCCAAAACTATAACAGATGCAAGCTTGTCCTGTTTGGTGGAGATGATATTTAATAAAATAAGTAGAAATCCACTAAAAGTTTTGTTTGGTTATCTTGCAATCCCGAGATAATCGTCTCCATGCTCCAAATCCATTTTAAAGCCATTTTTAAGGCATTTCGCGCATACATGAAATGAACACATTTTTCTCCAAAACTATAACAGATGCAAGCTTGTCCTGTTTGGTGGAGATGATATTTAATAAAATAAGTAGAAATCCACTAAAAGTTTTGTTTGGTTATATTGCAATCCCGAGATAATCGTCTCCATGCTCCAAATCCATTTTAAAGCCATTTTTAAGGCATTTCGCGCATACATGAAATGAACACATTTTTCTCCAAAACTATAACAGATGCAAGCTTGTCCTGTTTGGTGGAGATGATATTTAATAAAATAAGTAGAAATCCACTAAAAGTTTTGTTTGGTTATCTTGCAATCCCGAGATAATCGTCTCCATGCTCCAAATCCATTTTAAAGCCATTTTTAAGGCATTTCGCGCATACATGAAATGAACACATTTTTCTCCAAAACTATAACAGATGCAAGCTTGTCCTGTTTGGTGGAGATAATATTTAATAAAATAAGTAGAAATCTACTAAAAGTTTCGTTTGTTTATATTGCCATCCTGAGATAATCGTCTCCATGCTCCAAATCCATTTTAAAGCCATTTTTAAGGCATTTCGCGCATACATGAAATGAACACATTTTTCTCCAAAACTATAACAGATGCAAGCTTGTCCTGTTTGGTGGAGATGATATTTAATAAAATAAGTAGAAATCCACTAAAAGTTTTGTTTGGTTATCTTGCAATCCCGAGATAATCGTCTCCATGCTCCAAATCCATTTTAAAGCCATTTTTAAGGCATTTCGCGCATACATGAAATGAACACATTTTTCTCCAAAACTATAACAGATGCAAGATTGTCCTGTTTGGTGGAGATGATATTTAATAAAATAAGTAGAAATCCACTAAAAGTTTTGTTTGGTTATCTTGCAATCCCGAGATAATCGTCTCCATGCTCCAAATCCATTTTAAAGCCATTTCAAAGGCATTTTGCGCATACATGAAATGAACACATTTTTCTCCAAAACTATAACACATGCAAGCTTGTCCTGTTTGGTGGAGATGATATTTAATAAAATAAGTAGAAATCCACTAAAAGTTTTGTTTGGTTATCTTGCAATCCCGAGATAATCGTCTCCATGCTCCAAATCCATTTTAAAGCCATTTTTAAGGCATTTCGCGCATACATGAAATGAACACATTTTTCTCCAAAACTATAACAGATGCAAGCTTGTCCTGTTTGGTGGAGATAATATTTAATAAAATAAGTAGAAATCTACTAAAAGTTTCGTTTTTTTATATTGCCATCCTGAGATAATCGTCTCCATGCTCCAAATCCATTTTAAAGCCATTTCAAAGGCATTTTGCACATACATGAAATGAACACATTTTTCTCCAAAACTATAACACATGCAAGCTTGTCCTGTTTGGTGGAGATGATATTTAATAAAATAAGTAGAAATCCACTAAAATTTTTGTTTGGTTATCTTGCAATCCCGAGATAATCGTCTCCATGCTCCAAATCCATTTTAAAGCCATTTTTAAGGCATTTCGCGCATACATGAAATGAACACATTTTTCTCCAAAACTATAACAGATGCAAGCTTGTCCTGTTTGGTGGAGATGATATTTAATAAAATAAGTAGAAATCCACTAAAAGTTTTGTTTGGTTATATTGCAATCCCGAGATAATCGTCTCCATGCTCCAAATCCATTTTAAAGCCATTTTTAAGGCATTTCGCGCATACATGAAATGAACACATTTTTCTCCAAAACTATAACAGATGCAAGCTTGTCCTGTTTGGTGGAGATGATATTTAATAAAATAAGTAGAAATCCACTAAAAGTTTTGTTTGGTTATCTTGCAATCCCGAGATAATCGTCTCCATGCTCCAAATCCATTTTAAAGCCATTTTTAAGGCATTTCGCGCATACATGAAATGAACACATTTTTCTCCAAAACTATAACAGATGCAAGCTTGTCCTGTTTGGTGGAGATGATATTTAATAAAATAAGTAGAAATCCACTAAAAGTTTTGTTTGGTTATATTGCAATCCCGAGATAATCGTCTCCATGCTCCAAATCCATTTTAAAGCCATTTTTAAGGCATTTCGCGCATACATGAAATGAACACATTTTTCTCCAAAACTATAACAGATGCAAGCTTGTCCTGTTTGGTGGAGATGATATTTAATAAAATAAGTAGAAATCCACTAAAAGTTTTGTTTGGTTATCTTGCAATCCCGAGATAATCGTCTCCATGCTCCAAATCCATTTTAAAGCCATTTTTAAGGCATTTCGCGCATACATGAAATGAACACATTTTTCTCCAAAACTATAACAGATGCAAGCTTGTCCTGTTTGGTGGAGATAATATTTAATAAAATAAGTAGAAATCTACTAAAAGTTTCGTTTGTTTATATTGCCATCCTGAGATAATCGTCTCCATGCTCCAAATCCATTTTAAAGCCATTTTTAAGGCATTTCGCGCATACATGAAATGAACACATTTTTCTCCAAAACTATAACAGATGCAAGCTTGTCCTGTTTGGTGGAGATGATATTTAATAAAATAAGTAGAAATCCACTAAAAGTTTTGTTTGGTTATCTTGCAATCCCGAGATAATCGTCTCCATGCTCCAAATCCATTTTAAAGCCATTTTTAAGGCATTTCGCGCATACATGAAATGAACACATTTTTCTCCAAAACTATAACAGATGCAAGATTGTCCTGTTTGGTGGAGATGATATTTAATAAAATAAGTAGAAATCCACTAAAAGTTTTGTTTGGTTATCTTGCAATCCCGAGATAATCGTCTCCATGCTCCAAATCCATTTTAAAGCCATTTCAAAGGCATTTTGCGCATACATGAAATGAACACATTTTTCTCCAAAACTATAACACATGCAAGCTTGTCCTGTTTGGTGGAGATGATATTTAATAAAATAAGTAGAAATCCACTAAAAGTTTTGTTTGGTTATCTTGCAATCCCGAGATAATCGTCTCCATGCTCCAAATCCATTTTAAAGCCATTTTTAAGGCATTTCGCGCATACATGAAATGAACACATTTTTCTCCAAAACTATAACAGATGCAAGCTTGTCCTGTTTGGTGGAGATGATATTTAATAAAATAAGTAGAAATCCACTAAAAGTTTTGTTTGGTTATCTTGCAATCCCGAGATAATCGTCTCCATGCTCCAAATCCATTTTAAAGCCATTTTTAAGGCATTTCGCGCATACATGAAATGAACACATTTTTCTCCAAAACTATAACAGATGCAAGCTTGTCCTGTTTGGTGGAGATGATATTTAATAAAATAAGTAGAAATCCACTAAAAGTTTTGTTTGGTTATCTTGCAATCCCGAGATAATCGTCTCCATGCTCCAAATCCATTTTAAAGCCATTTTTAAGGCATTTCGCGCATACATGAAATGAACACATTTTTCTCCAAAACTATAACAGATGCAAGCTTGTCCTGTTTGGTGGAGATGATATTTAATAAAATAAGTAGAAATCCACTAAAAGTTTTGTTTGGTTATCTTGCAATCCCGAGATAATCGTCTCCATGCTCCAAATCCATTTTAAAGCCATTTTTAAGGCATTTCGCGCATACATGAAATGAACACATTTTTCTCCAAAACTATAACAGATGCAAGCTTGTCCTGTTTGGTGGAGATGATATTTAATAAAATAAGTAGAAATCCACTAAAAGTTTTGTTTGGTTATCTTGCAATCCCGAGATAATCGTCTCCATGCTCCAAATCCATTTTAAAGCCATTTCAAAGGCATTTTGCGCATACATGAAATGAACACATTTTTCTCCAAAACTATAACACATGCAAGCTTGTCCTGTTTGGTGGAGATGATATTTAATAAAATAAGTAGAAATCCACTAAAAGTTTTGTTTGGTTATCTTGCAATCCCGAGATAATCGTCTCCATTCTCCAAATCCATTTTAAAGCCATTTTTAAGGCATTTCGCGCATACATGAAATGAACACATTTTTCTCCAAAACTATAACAGATGCAAGCTTGTCCTGTTTGGTGGAGATGATATTTAATAAAATAAGTAGAAATCCACTAAAAGTTTTGTTTGGTTATCTTGCAATCCCGAGATAATCGTCTCCATGCTCCAAATCCATTTTAAAGCAATTTTTAAGGCATTTCGCGCATACATGAAATGAACACATTTTTCTCCAAAACTATAACAGATGCAAGCTTGTCCTGTTTGGTGGAGATGATATTTAATAAAATAAGTAGAAATCCACTAAAATTTTTGTTTGGTTATCTTGCAATCCCGAGATAATCGTCTCCATGCTCCAAATCCATTTTAAAGCCATTTTTAAGGCATTTCGCGCATACATGAAATGAACACATTTTTCTCCAAAACTATAACACATGCAAGCTTGTCCTGTTTGGTGGAGATGATATTTAATAAAATAAGTAGAAATCCACTAAAAGTTTTGTTTGGTTATATTGCAATCCCGAGATAATCGTCTCCATGCTCCAAATCCATTTTAAAGCCATTTTTAAGGCATTTCGCGCATACATGAAATGAACACATTTTTCTCCAAAACTATAACAGATGCAAGCTTGTCCTGTTTGGTGGAGATGATATTTAATAAAATAAGTAGAAATCCACTAAAAGTTTTGTTTGGTTATCTTGCAATCCCGAGATAATCGTCTCCATGCTCCAAATCCATTTTAAAGCCATTTTTAAGGCATTTCGCGCATACATGAAATGAACACATTTTTCTCCAAAACTATAACAGATGCAAGCTTGTCCTGTTTGGTGGAGATAATATTTAATAAAATAAGTAGAAATCTACTAAAAGTTTCGTTTGTTTATATTGCCATCCTGAGATAATCGTCTCCATGCTCCAAATCCATTTTAAAGCCATTTCAAAGGCATTTTGCGCATACATGAAATGAACACATTTTTCTCCAAAACTATAACACATGCAAGCTTGTCCTGTTTGGTGGAGATGATATTTAATAAAATAAGTAGAAATCCACTAAAAGTTTTGTTTGGTTATCTTGCAATCCCGAGATAATCGTCTCCATGCTCCAAATCCATTTTAAAGCCATTTTTAAGGCATTTCGCGCATACATGAAATGAACACATTTTTCTCCAAAACTATAACAGATGCAAGCTTGTCCTGTTTGGTGGAGATGATATTTAATAAAATAAGTAGAAATCCACTAAAAGTTTTGTTTGGTTATCTTGCAATCCCGAGATAATCGTCTCCATGCTCCAAATCCATTTTAAAGCCATTTTTAAGGCATTTCGCGCATACATGAAATGAACACATTTTTCTCCAAAACTATAACAGATGCAAGCTTGTCCTGTTTGGTGGAGATGATATTTAATAAAATAAGTAGAAATCCACTAAAAGTTTTGTTTGGTTATCTTGCAATCCCGAGATAATCGTCTCCATGCTCCAAATCCATTTTAAAGCCATTTTTAAGGCATTTCGCGCATACATGAAATGAACACATTTTTCTCCAAAACTATAACAGATGCAAGCTTGTCCTGTTTGGTGGAGATAATATTTAATAAAATAAGTAGAAATCTACTAAAAGTTTCGTTTGTTTATATTGCCATCCTGAGATAATCGTCTCCATGCTCCAAATCCATTTTAAAGCCATTTCAAAGGCATTTTGCGCATACATGAAATGAACACATTTTTCTCCAAAACTATAACACATGCAAGCTTGTCCTGTTTGGTGGAGATGATATTTAATAAAATAAGTAGAAATCCACTAAAAGTTTTGTTTGGTTATCTTGCAATCCCGAGATAATCGTCTCCATGCTCCAAATCCATTTTAAAGCCATTTTTAAGGCATTTCGCGCATACATGAAATGAACACATTTTTCTCCAAAACTATAACAGATGCAAGCTTGTCCTGTTTGGTGGAGATGATATTTAATAAAATAAGTAGAAATCCACTAAAAGTTTTGTTTGGTTATCTTGCAATCCCGAGATAATCGTCTCCATGCTCCAAATCCATTTTAAAGCCATTTTTAAGGCATTTCGCGCATACATGAAATGAACACATTTTTCTCCAAAACTATAACAGATGCAAGCTTGTCCTGTTTGGTGGAGATGATATTTAATAAAATAAGTAGAAATCCACTAAAAGTTTTGTTTGGTTATCTTGCAATCCCGAGATAATCGTCTCCATGCTCCAAATCCATTTTAAAGCCATTTTTAAGGCATTTCGCGCATACATGAAATGAACACATTTTTCTCCAAAACTATAACAGATGCAAGCTTGTCCTGTTTGGTGGAGATGATATTTAATAAAATAAGTAGAAATCCACTAAAATTTTTGTTTGGTTATCTTGCAATCCCGAGATAATCGTCTCCATGCTGCAAATCCATTTTAAAGCCATTTTTAAGGCATTTCGCGCATACATGAAATGAACACATTTTTCTCCAAAACTATAACAGATGCAAGCTTGTCCTGTTTGGTGGAGATGATATTTAATAAAATAAGTAGAAATCCACTAAAAGTTTTGTTTGGTTATATTGCAATCCCGAGATAATCGTCTCCATGCTCCAAATCCATTTTAAAGCCATTTTTAAGGCATTTCGCGCATACATGAAATGAACACATTTTTCTCCAAAACTATAACAGATGCAAGCTTGTCCTGTTTGGTGGAGATGATATTTAATAAAATAAGTAGAAATCCACTAAAAGTTTTGTTTGGTTATCTTGCAATCCCGAGATAATCGTCTCCATGCTCCAAATCCATTTTAAAGCCATTTTTAAGGCATTTCGCGCATACATGAAATGAACACATTTTTCTCCAAAACTATAACAGATGCAAGCTTGTCCTGTTTGGTGGAGATAATATTTAATAAAATAAGTAGAAATCTACTAAAAGTTTCGTTTGTTTATATTGCCATCTTGAGATAATCGTCTCCATGCTCCAAATCCATTTTAAAGCCATTTCAAAGGCATTTTGCGCATACATGAAATGAACACATTTTTCTCCAAAACTATAACACATGCAAGCTTGTCCTGTTTGGTGGAGATGATATTTAATAAAATAAGTAGAAATCCACTAAAAGTTTTGTTTGGTTATCTTGCAATCCCGAGATAATCGTCTCCATGCTCCAAATCCATTTTAAAGCCATTTTTAAGGCATTTCGCGCATACATGAAATGAACACATTTTTCTCCAAAACTATAACAGATGCAAGCTTGTCCTGTTTGGTGAAGATGATATTTAATAAAATAAGTAGAAATCCACTAAAAGTTTTGTTTGGTTATCTTGCAATCCCGAGATAATCGTCTCCATGCTCGAAATCCATTTTAAAGCCATTTTTAAGGCATTTCGCGCATACATGAAATGAACACATTTTTCTCCAAAACTATAACAGATGCAAGCTTGTCCTGTTTGGTGGAGATGATATTTAATAAAATAAGTAGAAATCCACTAAAAGTTTTGTTTGGTTATCTTGCAATCCCGAGATAATCGTCTCCATGCTCCAAATCCATTTTAAAGCCATTTTTAAGGCATTTCGCGCATACATGAAATGAACACATTTTTCTCCAAAACTATAACAGATGCAAGCTTGTCCTGTTTGGTGGAGATGATATTTAATAAAATAAGTAGAAATCCACTAAAATTTTTGTTTGGTTATCTTGCAATCCCGAGATAATCGTCTCCATGCTGCAAATCCATTTTAAAGCCATTTTTAAGGCATTTCGCGCATACATGAAATGAACACATTTTTCTCCAAAACTATAACAGATGCAAGCTTGTCCTGTTTGGTGGAGATGATATTTAATAAAATAAGTAGAAATCCACTAAAAGTTTTGTTTGGTTATATTGCAATCCCGAGATAATCGTCTCCATGCTCCAAATCCATTTTAAAGCCATTTTTAAGGCATTTCGCGCATACATGAAATGAACACATTTTTCTCCAAAACTATAACAGATGCAAGCTTGTCCTGTTTGGTGGAGATGATATTTAATAAAATAAGTAGAAATCCACTAAAAGTTTTGTTTGGTTATCTTGCAATCCCGAGATAATCGTCTCCATGCTCCAAATCCATTTTAAAGCCATTTTTAAGGCATTTCGCGCATACATGAAATGAACACATTTTTCTCCAAAACTATAACAGATGCAAGCTTGTCCTGTTTGGTGGAGATAATATTTAATAAAATAAGTAGAAATCTACTAAAAGTTTCGTTTGTTTATATTGCCATCTTGAGATAATCGTCTCCATGCTCCAAATCCATTTTAAAGCCATTTCAAAGGCATTTTGCGCATACATGAAATGAACACATTTTTCTCCAAAACTATAACACATGCAAGCTTGTCCTGTTTGGTGGAGATGATATTTAATAAAATAAGTAGAAATCCACTAAAAGTTTTGTTTGGTTATCTTGCAATCCCGAGATAATCGTCTCCATGCTCCAAATCCATTTTAAAGCCATTTTTAAGGCATTTCGCGCATACATGAAATGAACACATTTTTCTCCAAAACTATAACAGATGCAAGCTTGTCCTGTTTGGTGAAGATGATATTTAATAAAATAAGTAGAAATCCACTAAAAGTTTTGTTTGGTTATCTTGCAATCCCGAGATAATCGTCTCCATGCTCCAAATCCATTTTAAAGCCATTTTTAAGGCATTTCGCGCATACATGAAATGAACACATTTTTCTCCAAAACTATAACAGATGCAAGCTTGTCCTGTTTGGTGGAGATGATATTTAATAAAATAAGTAGAAATCCACTAAAAGTTTTGTTTGGTTATATTGCAATCCCGAGATAATCGTCTCCATGCTCCAAATCCATTTTAAAGCCATTTTTAAGGCATTTCGCGCATACATGAAATGAACACATTTTTCTCCAAAACTATAACAGATGCAAGCTTGTCCTGTTTGGTGGAGATAATATTTAATAAAATAAGTAGAAATCTACTAAAAGTTTCGTTTGTTTATATTGCCATCCTGAGATAATCGTCTCCATGCTCCAAATCCATTTTAAAGCCATTTCAAAGGCATTTTGCGCATACATGAAATGAACACATTTTTCTCCAAAACTATAACACATGCAAGCTTGTCCTGTTTGGTGGAGATGATATTTAATAAAATAAGTAGAAATCCACTAAAAGTTGTTTGGTTATCTTGCAATCCCGAGATAATCGTCTCCATGCTCCAAATCCATTTTAAAGCCATTTTTAAGGCATTTCGCGCATACATGAAATGAACACATTTTTCTCCAAAACTATAACAGATGTAAGCTTGTCCTGTTTGGTGGAGATGATATTTAATAAAATAAGTAGAAATCCACTAAAAGTTTTGTTTGGTTATCTTGCATACCCGAGATAATCGTCTCCATGCTCCAAATCCATTTTAAAGCCATTTTTAAGGCATTTCGCGCATACATGAAATGAACACATTTTTCTCCAAAACTATAACAGATGGAAGCTTGTCCTGTTTGGTGGAGATGATATTTAATAAAATAAGTAGAAATCCACTAAAAGTTTTGTTTGGTTATCTTGCAATCCCGAGATAATCGTCTCCATGCTCCAAATCCATTTTAAAGCCATTTTTAAGGCATTTCGCGCATACATGAAATGAACACATTTTTCTCCAAAACTATAACAGATGCAAGCTTGTCCTGTTTGGTGGAGATGATATTTAATAAAATAAGTAGAAATCCACTAAAAGTTTTGTTTGGTTATCTTGCAATCCCGAGATAATCGTCTCCATGCTCCAAATCCATTTTAAAGCCATTTCAAAGGCATTTTGCGCATACATGAAATGAACACATTTTTCTCCAAAACTATAACACATGCAAGCTTGTCCTGTTTGGTGGAGATGATATTTAATAAAATAAGTAGAAATCCACTAAAAGTTTTGTTTGGTTATCTTGCAATCCCGAGAAAATCGTCTCCATGCTCCAAATCCATTTTAAAGCCATTTTTAAGGCATTTCGCGCATACATGAAATGAACACATTTTTCTCCAAAACTATAACAGATGCAAGCTTGTCCTGTTTGGTGGAGATGATATTTAATAAAATAAGTAGAAATCCACTAAAAGTTTTGTTTGGTTATCTTGCAATCCCGAGATAATCGTCTCCATGCTCCAAATCCATTTTAAAGCCATTTTAAGGCATTTCGCGCATACATGAAATGAACACATTTTTCTCCAAAACTATAACAGATGCAAGCTTGTCCTGTTTGGTGGAGATGATATTTAATAAAATAAGTAGAAATCCACTAAAAGTTTTGTTTGGTTATCTTGCAATCCCGAGATAATCGTCTCCATGCTCCAAATCCATTTTAAAGCCATTTTTAAGGCATTTCGCGCATACATGAAATGAACACATTTTTCTCCAAAACTATAACAGATGCAAGCTTGTCCTGTTTGGTGGAGATGATATTTAATAAAATAAGTAGAAATCCACTAAAAGTTTTGTTTGGTTATATTGCAATCCCGAGATAATCGTCTCCATGCTCCAAATTCATTTTAAAGCCATTTTTAAGGCATTTCGCGCACACATGAAATGAACACATTTTTCTCCAAAACTATAACAGATGCAAGCTTGTCCTGTTTGGTGGAGATGATATTTAATAAAATAAGTAGAAATCCACTAAAATTTCTGTTTGGTTATCTTGCAATCCCGAGATAATCGTCTCCATGCTCCAAATCCATTTTAAAGCCATTTTTAAGGCATTTCGCGCATACATGAAATGAACACATTTTTCTCCAAAACTATAACAGATGCAAGCTTGTCCTGTTTGGTGGAGATGATATTTAATAAAATAAGTAGAAATCCACTAAAAGTTTTGTTTGGTTATATTGCAATCCCGAGATAATCGTCTCCATGCTCCAAATCCATTTCAAAGCCATTTTTAAGGCATTTCGCGCATACATGAAATGAACACATTTTTCTCCAAAACTATAACAGATGCAAGCTTGTCCTGTTTGGTGGAGATGATATTTAATAAAATAAGTAGAAATCCACTAAAAGTTTTGTTTGGTTATCTTGCAATCCCGAGATAATCGTCTCCATGCTCCAAATCCATTTTAAAGCCATTTTTAAGGCATTTCGCGCATACATGAAATGAACACATTTTTCTCCAAAACTATAACAGATGCAAGCTTGTCCTGTTTGGTGGAGATAATATTTAATAAAATAAGTAGAAATCTACTAAAAGTTTCGTTTGTTTATATTGCCATCCTGAGATAATCGTCTCCATGCTCCAAATCCATTTTAAAGCCATTTCAAAGGCATTTTGCGCATACATGAAATGAACACATTTTTCTCCAAAACTATAACACATGCAAGCTTGTCCTGTTTGGTGGAGATGATATTTAATAAAATAAGTAGAAATCCACTAAAAGTTGTTTGGTTATCTTGCAATCCCGAGATAATCGTCTCCATGCTCCAAATCCATTTTAAAGCCATTTTTAAGGCATTTCGCGCATACATGAAATGAACACATTTTTCTCCAAAACTATAACAGATGCAAGCTTGTCCTGTTTGGTGGAGATGATATTTAATAAAATAAGTAGAAATCCACTAAAAGTTTTGTTTGGTTATCTTGCAATCCCGAGATAATCGTCTCCATGCTCCAAATCCATTTTAAAGCCATTTCAAAGGCATTTTGCGCATACATGAAATGAACACATTTTTCTCCAAAACTATAACACATGCAAGCTTGTCCTGTTTGGTGGAGATGATATTTAATAAAATAAGTAGAAATCCACTAAAAGTTTTGTTTGGTTATCTTGCAATCCCGAGAAAATTGTCTCCATGCTCCAAATCCATTTTAAAGCCATTTTTAAGGCATTTCGCGCATACATGAAATGAACACATTTTTCTCCAAAACTATAACAGATGCAAGCTTGTCCTGTTTGGTGGAGATGATATTTAATAAAATAAGTAGAAATCCACTAAAATTTTTGTTTGGTTATCTTGCAATCCCGAGATAATCGTCTCCATGCTCCAAATCCATTTTAAAGCCATTTTTAAGGCATTTCGCGCATACATGAAATGAACACATTTTTCTCCAAAACTATAACAGATGCAAGCTTGTCCTGTTTGGTGGAGATGATATTTAATAAAATAAGTAGAAATCCACTAAAAGTTTTGTTTGGTTATATTGCAATCCCGAGATAATCGTCTCCATGCTCCAAATTCATTTTAAAGCCATTTTTAAGGCATTTCGCGCATACATGAAATGAACACATTTTTCTCCAAAACTATAACAGATGCAAGCTTGTCCTGTTTGGTGGAGATGATATTTAATAAAATAAGTAGAAATCCACTAAAAGTTTTGTTTGGTTATCTTGCAATCCCGAGATAATCGTCTCCATGCTCCAAATCCATTTTAAAGCCATTTTTAAGGCATTTCGCGCATACATGAAATGAACACATTTTTCTCCAAAACTATAACAGATGCAAGCTTGTCCTGTTTGGTGGAGATAATATTTAATAAAATAAGTAGAAATCTACTAAAAGTTTCGTTTTTTTATATTGCCATCCTGAGATAATCGTCTCCATGCTCCAAATCCATTTTAAAGCCATTTCAAAGGCATTTTGCGCATACATGAAATGAACACATTTTTCTCCAAAACTATAACACATGCAAGCTTGTCCTGTTTGGTGGAGATGATATTTAATAAAATAAGTAGAAATCCACTAAAATTTTTGTTTGGTTATCTTGCAATCCCGAGATAATCGTCTCCATGCTCCAAATCCATTTTAAAGCCATTTTTAAGGCATTTCGCGCATACATGAAATGAACACATTTTTCTCCAAAACTATAACAGATGCAAGCTTGTCCTGTTTGGTGGAGATGATATTTAATAAAATAAGTAGAAATCCACTAAAAGTTTTGTTTGGTTATATTGCAATCCCGAGATAATCGTCTCCATGCTCCAAATCCATTTTAAAGCCATTTTTAAGGCATTTCGCGCATACATGAAATGAACACATTTTTCTCCAAAACTATAACAGATGCAAGCTTGTCCTGTTTGGTGGAGATGATATTTAATAAAATAAGTAGAAATCCACTAAAAGTTT
Source organism: Anomaloglossus baeobatrachus (assembly GCF_048569485.1). Lineage (NCBI taxonomy): Eukaryota > Metazoa > Chordata > Amphibia > Anura > Aromobatidae > Anomaloglossus > Anomaloglossus baeobatrachus. The sequence goes on from NW_027442218.1 coordinate 123,726, forward strand.
TGTTTGGTTATCTTGCAATCCCGAGATAATCGTCTCCATGCTCCAAATCCATTTTAAAGCCATTTTTAAGGCATTTCGCGCATACATGAAATGAACACATTTTTCTCCAAAACTATAACAGATGCAAGCTTGTCCTGTTTGGTGGAGATAATATTTAATAAAATAAGTAGAAATCTACTAAAAGTTTCGTTTGTTTATATTGCCATCCTGAGATAATCGTCTCCATGCTCCAAATCCATTTTAAAGCCATTTCAAAGGCATTTTGCGCATACATGAAATGAACACATTTTTCTCCAAAACTATAACACATGCAAGCTTGTCCTGTTTGGTGGAGATGATATTTAATAAAATAAGTAGAAATCCACTAAAAGTTTTGTTTGGTTATCTTGCAATCCCGAGATAATCGTCTCCATGCTCCAAATCCATTTTGAAGCCATTTTTAAGGCATTTCGCGCATACATGAAATGAACACATTTTTCTCCAAAACTATAACAGATGCAAGCTTGTCCTGTTTGGTGGAGATGATATTTAATAAAATAAGTAGAAATCCACTAAAAGTTTTGTTTGGTTATCTTGCAATCCCGAGATAATCGTCTCCATGCTCCAAATCCATTTTAAAGCCATTTTTAAGGCATTTCGCGCATACATGAAATGAACACATTTTTCTCCAAAACTATAACAGATGCAAGCTTGTCCTGTTTGGTGGAGATGATATTTAATAAAATAAGTAGAAATCCACTAAAAGTTTTGTTTGGTTATCTTGCAATCCCGAGATAATCGTCTCCATGCTCCAAATCCATTTTAAAGCCATTTCAAAGGCATTTTGCGCATACATGAAATGAACACATTTTTCTCCAAAACTATAACACATGCAAGCTTGTCCTGTTTAGTGGAGATGATATTTAATAAAATAAGTAGAAATCCACTAAAAGTTTTGTTTGGTTATCTTCCAATCCCGAGAAAATCGTCTCCATGCTCCAAATCCATTTTAAAGCCATTTTTAAGGCATTTCGCGCATACATGAAATGAACACATTTTTCTCCAAAACTATAACAGATGCAAGCTTGTCCTGTTTGGTGGAGATGATATTTAATAAAATAAGTAGAAATCCACTAAAAGTTTTGTTTGGTTATCTTGCAATCCCGAGATAATCGTCTCCATGCTCCAAATCCATTTTAAAGCCATTTTTAAGGCATTTCGCGCATACATGAAATGAACACATTTTTCTCCAAAACTATAATAGATGCAAGCTTGTCCTGTTTGGTGGAGATGATATTTAATAAAATAAGTAGAAATCCACTAAAAGTTTTGTTTGGTTATCTTGCAATCCCGAGATAATCGTCTCCATGCTCCAAATCCATTTTAAAGCCATTTTTAAGGCATTTCGCGCATACATGAAATGAACACATTTTTCTCCAAAACTATAACAGATGCAAGCTTGTCCTGTTTGGTGGAGATAATATTTAATAAAATAAGTAGAAATCTACTAAAAGTTTCGTTTGTTTATATTGCCATCCTGAGATAATCGTCTCCATGCTCCAAATCCATTTTAAAGCCATTTCAAAGGCATTTTGCGCATACATGAAATGAACACATTTTTCTCCAAAACTATAACACATGCAAGCTTGTCCTGTTTGGTGGAGATGATATTTAATAAAATAAGTAGAAATCCACTAAAAGTTGTTTGGTTATCTTGCAATCCCGAGATAATCGTCTCCATGCTCCAAATCCATTTTAAAGCCATTTTTAAGGCATTTCGCGCATACATGAAATGAACACATTTTTCTCCAAAACTATAACAGATGCAAGCTTGTCCTGTTTGGTGGAGATGATATTTAATAAAATAAGTAGAAATCCACTAAAAGTTTTGTTTGGTTATCTTGCAATCCCGAGATAATCGTCTCCATGCTCCAAATCCATTTTAAAGCCATTTTTAAGGCATTTCGCGCATACATGAAATGAACACTGCAAAATGCAAAATGCATTAGCAATATGGAAAGGAGTGTGCTGCTCACTGAGCAGCAGCTTGCTGGGTCAGATGTGGGGGAGGATCGTAGTAGGGAGCGGCAGGACGGTGAGGTAGGTAGCTGGGTGACAGTTAGAAAGGGGGGTAAAGGGAAAAGTGCTAGGGAGGCTAGTCCTGAACTGACACACCCCAATAGGTTTGCAAACTTGGCAGATGAGGGGGATGTCATTACAGGGGTAGCATTGCTGCAGCAAGGCATGACCTCTGAACGCCAGAGGAGTGTCTGCTCCAGTAAGGGGGGGAATAGGAGTGCAGGGCAGGCAAGACAGGTACTGGTAGTGGGGGACTCAATTATTAGGGGGACAGATAGGGCAATCTGTCACAAAGACAGGGATCGCCGAACAGTGTGTTGTCTTCCTGGCGCTCGAGTTCGGCACATCGCTGATCGGGTTGACAGATTACTGGGAGGGGCTGGGGAGGACCCAGCGGTCATTGTACATATTGGCACAAATGACAAAGTTAGAGGTAGGTGGAAGGTCCTTAAAGATGATTTCAGGGAATTAGGTTGTAAGCTTAAAGCATGGACCTCAAAGGTGGTATTTTCGGAAATACTACCTGTGCCACGAGCCACACCAGAGAGGCAAAGAGAGATCAGGGAGGTTAACAGGTGGCTCAAGAATTGGTGTAGGAAAGAGGGTTTTGGGTTCCTGGAGAATTGGGCCGACTTTTCAGTTGGCTACAGATTCTATGCTAGGGATGGGCTGCATCTTAATGGGGAGGGTGCAGCTCTGCTGGGGCAGAAAATGGCTAGAAGGTTGGAGGAGTGTTTAAACTAGGAATGGGGGGCGAGGGTATTCACTTTATAGAAGGGGAATGTAGTGCAGATAGTGACCAGGGCACAAGTAATGAAATTGGGGGTGGTACGGGGGGAAGGGTTAGGACAGTCAATACAGTAAGCAGGAATATAGGTACAGAGTCATACGTAACGTGCATGTACACTAATGCCCGAAGCCTCACAAATAAGGTGGAGGAATTAGAATTAATATTGTTGGAAGAAAATTATGATATAGTGGGGATATCAGAGACATGGCTGGATGAGAGCTATGACTGGGCTGTTAATTTACAGGGTTATAGCCTATTCAGGAATGACCGTACAAATAAGCGAGGGGGAGGTGTGTGTCTATATGTAAAATCATCCTTAAAACCCATCCTGCGTGACAACATATGTGAGGGTACTGAGAATGTAGAGTCCCTATGGGTGGAGATAAGGGGGGGGAGAATGAATAATAAAATACTGATAGGGGTGTGTTATAAGACGCCGAATATTATGGAAGAGGTAGAGAATCTCCTCATAAAGCAAATTGATAAAGCAGCGAGTCTTGGAGAGGTAATTATTATGGGGGACTTTAACTATCCTGATATAAATTGGGGAACAGAAACTTGCAGTTCCAGCAAAGGAAATAGATTTTTGATAACAATGAAAGATAATTACCTTTCACAAATGGTACAGGACCCCACAAGAGGGGGAGCACTACTAGACCTTGTACTAACCAATAGGCCAGACCGCATATCAAATATACAAGTTGGGGGTTACTTGGGGAATAGTGATCACAAAATAATAAGTTTTCATGTATTCTTTAGTAAGATGTATAGTAGAGGGGCTACAAGGACACTAAACTTCAGGAAAGCAAATTTTAAACGGTTGAGAGATGATCTTAGTGCAATAAACTGGGATGATGTACTAAGTAATAAAAGTACACAAAGCAAATGGGAGACTTTTATGAGCATCCTGAATAGGGCTTGTGCAGAAAATATACCCTATGGGAACAAACATGCTAGAAATAGGAGGAAACCCCTATGGCTAAATAGAGCTGTAAGGGAAGCAATAAAAGAAAAACAGAAAGCCTTAAAAGAATTAAAGAGGGTAGGTAGTGATGAGGCATTATATAATTATAGAAAATTAAATAAAATATGTAAAAAGCAAATTAAGTTAGCTAAGTTTGAGACAGAGAGACTCATTGCGAGAGAAAGTAAAAATAATCCTAAAATATTCTTTAACTACATAAACAGTAAAAAACTGAAAAGCGATAGTGTTGGCCCCCTTAAAAATAGTCTTGGTGAAATCGTGGAAGGGGATGAGGGTAAAGCCAACCTGCTGAATGACTTTTTTTCTACGGTTTTTATACAAGAAAATGCCATGGCAGATGACATGACCAGTGATGCCATAAATTCACCCTTGAATATTACCTGCTTAACCCAGCAGGAAGTACGCCGCCGCCTCGAAATCACTAAGGTTGACAAATCTCCGGGCCCGGATGGCATACACCCCAGAGTACTACAGGAATTGAGTTCTGTGATAGATAGACCATTATTTTTAATCTTCTCAGATTCCTTAATAACAGGGTCGGTACCGCAGGACTGGCGCATAGCAAATGTGGTGCCAATATTCAAAAAGGGGACAAAAACTGAGCCGGGAAATTATAGGCCGGTAAGTTTAACCTCTACGGTTGGTAAAATCCTTGAGGGTTTCTTGAGAGATGCTATACTGGAGTATCTCAAGAAAAATAACCTTATGACAGAGTATCAACATGGGTTTATGAGGGATCGATCCTGTCAAACTAATTTGATCAGCTTCTATGAAGAGGTAAGTTCAAGCCTGGACCAGGGAAATGCAGTGGATGTTGTGTATATGGACTTTTCAAAAGCTTTTGATACGGTGCCACACAAAAGGTTGGTACATAAAATGAGAATAATGGGGATAGGGGAAAATATGTGTAACTGGGTTAAAAACTGGCTCAGTGATAGGAAACAAAGGGTGGTTATTAATGGTACGTACTCGGACTGGGTCTCAGTTCATAGTGGGGTACCACAGGGGTCAGTATTGGGCCCGCTTCTTTTCAACATATTTATAAATGACCTTGTTGGGGGCATGCGGAGTAGAATTTCAATATTTGCAGATGATACTAAACTCTGCAGGGTAATCAATACAGAGGAGGATAATTTTATATTACAGGGAGATTTATGTAAATTGGAGGATTGGGCTGAGAAGTGGCAATTGAAGTTTAATGTAGATAAATGTAAGGTCATGCACTTGGGTAGAGGAAATAACATTTATGATTATGTACTTAATTGTAGAACACTGGGTAAAACAGACACAGAAAAAGACTTGGGTGTATGGGTGGATGGTAAACTTCACTTTAGTGGACAGTGTCAGGCAGCTGCTGCCAGGGCTAATAAAATAATGGGATGTATTAAAAGAGGTATAAGTGTTCATGAAAAAAATATAGTTCTACCTCTGTACAAGTCACTAGTGCGACCGCACGTAGAATACTGTGTACAATTCTGGTCACCGATATATAAGAAGGACATAGCTGAACTGGAGAGGGTGCAAAGAAGAGCGACCAAGATTATTAGAGGAATGGGGGGGCTGCAATACGAAGACAGGTTATTAAACTTGGGGTTATTTAGTCTGGAAAAACGAAGGCTTAGGGGAGATCTAATCACAATGTATAAATATATGAGGGGACAGTACAGAGACCTTTCCAAAGATCTATTTACACCTAGGCCTGCGACTGGAACACGGGGGCATCCGCTACGTCTTGAGGAAAGAAGGTTTAATCATAATCACAGACGAGGATTCTTTACTGTACGAGCAGTGAGACTATGGAATTCTCTGCCGCATGATGTTGTAATGAGTGATTCACTACTAACATTTAAGCAGAGCCTGGATGCCTTTCTTGAAAAATTTAATATAACCAGTTATGTATATTAGATTTTATGACAGGGTATTGATCCAGGGAACTAGTCTGATTGCCGGATGTGGAGTCAGGAATGAAATTTTTTCCCCATTGGAACTTGTTTGCCACATTGGGGTTTTTTGCCTTCCTCTGGATCAACATGTTAGGCTACGGGTTGAACTAGATGGACTTAGAGTCTCCCTTCAACCTTAAAACTATGATGATGAACACATTTTTCTCCAAAACTATAACAGATGCAAGCTTGTCCTGTTTGGTGGAGATGATATTTAATAAAATAAGTAGAAATCCACTAAAAGTTTTGTTTGGTTATCTTGCAATCCCGAGATAATCGTCTCCATGCTCCAAATCCATTTTAAAGCCATTTTTAAGGCATTTCGCGCATACATGAAATGAACACATTTTTCTCCAAAACTATAACAGATGCAAGCTTGCCCTGTTTGGTGGAGATGATATTTAATAAAATAAGTAGAAATCCACTAAAATTTTTGTTTGGTTATCTTGCAATCCCGAGATAATCGTCTCCATGCTCCAAATCCATTTTAAAGCCATTTTTAAGGCATTTCGCGCATACATGAAATGAACACATTTTTCTCCAAAACTATAACAGATGCAAGCTTGTCCTGTTTGGTGGAGATGATATTTAATAAAATAAGTAGAAATCCACTAAAAGTTTTGTTTGGTTATATTGCAATCCCGAGATAATCGTCTCCATGCTCCAAATCCATTTTAAAGCCATTTTTAAGGCATTTCGCGCATACATGAAATGAACACATTTTTTTCCAAAACTATAACAGATGCAAGCTTGTCCTGTTTGGTGGAGATGATATTTAATAAAATAAGTAGAAATCCACTAAAAGTTTTGTTTGGTTATCTTGCAATCCCGAGATAATCGTCTCCATGCTCCAAATCCATTTTAAAGCCATTTTTAAGGCATTTCGCGCATACATGAAATGAACACATTTTTCTCCAAAACTATAACAGATGCAAGCTTGTCCTGTTTGGTGGAGATAATATTTAATAAAATAAGTAGAAATCTACTAAAAGTTTCGTTTGTTTATATTGCCATCCTGAGATAATCGTCTCCATGCTCCAAATCCATTTTAAAGCCATTTCAAAGGCATTTTGCGCATACATGAAATGAACACATTTTTCTCCAAAACTATAACACATGCAAGCTTGTCCTGTTTGGTGGAGATGATATTTAATAAAATAAGTAGAAATCCACTAAAATTTTTGTTTGGTTATCTTGCAATCCCGAGATAATCGTCTCCATGCTCCAAATCCATTTTAAAGCCATTTTTAAGGCATTTCGCGCATACATGAAATGAACACATTTTTCTCCAAAACTATAACAGATGCAAGCTTGTCCTGTTTGGTGGAGATGATATTTAATAAAATAAGTAGAAATCCACTAAAAGTTTTGTTTGGTTATCTTGCAATCCCGAGATAATCGTCTCCATGCTCCAAATCCATTTTAAAGCCATTTTTAAGGCATTTCGCGCATACATGAAATAAACACATTTTTCTCCAAAACTATAACAGATGCAAGCTTGTCCTGTTTGGTGGAGATGATATTTAATAAAATAAGTAGAAATCCACTAAAAGTTTTGTTTGGTTATTTTGCAATCCCGAGATAATCGTCTCCATGCTCCAAATCCATTTTAAAGCCATTTTTAAGGCATTTCGCGCATACATGAAATGAACACATTTTTCTCCAAAACTATAACAGATGCAAGCTTGTCCTGTTTGGTGGAGATGATATTTAATAAAATAAGTAGAAATCCACTAAAAGTTTTGTTTGGTTATCTTGCAATCCCGAGATAATCGTCTCCATGCTCCAAATCCATTTTAAAGCCATTTTTAAGGCATTTCGCGCATACATGAAATGAACACATTTTTCTCCAAAACTATAACAGATGCAAGCTTGTCCTGTTTGGTGGAGATGATATTTAATAAAATAAGTAGAAATCCACTAAAAGTTTTGTTTGGTTATCTTGCAATCCCGAGATAATCGTCTCCATGCTCCAAATCCATTTTAAAGCCATTTTTAAGGCATTTCGCGCATACATGAAATGAACACATTTTTCTCCAAAACTATAACAGATGCAAGCTTGTCCTGTTTGGTGGAGATGATATTTAATAAAATAAGTAGAAATCCACTAAAAGTTTTGTTTGGTTATCTTGCAATCCCAAGATAATCGTCTCCATGCTCCAAATCCATTTTAAAGCCATTTCAAAGGCATTTTGCGCATACATGAAATGAACACATTTTTCTCCAAAACTATAACACATGCAAGCTTGTCCTGTTTGGTGGAGATGATATTTAATAAAATAAGTAGAAATCCACTAAAAGTTTTGTTTGGTTATCTTGCAATCCCGAGATAATCGTATCCATGCTCCAAATCCATTTTAAAGCCATTTTTAAGGCATTTCGCGCACACATGAAATGAACACATTTTTCTCCAAAACTATAACAGATGCAAGCTTGTCCTGTTTGGTGGAGATGATATTTAATAAAATAAGTAGAAATCCACTAAAATTTTTGTTTGGTTATCTTGCAATCCCGAGATAATCGTCTCCATGCTCCAAATCCATTTTAAAGCCATTTTTAAGGCATTTCGCGCATACATGAAATGAACACATTTTTCTCCAAAACTATAACAGATGCAAGCTTGTCCTGTTTGGTGGAGATGATATTTAATAAAATAAGTAGAAATCCACTAAAAGTTTTGTTTGGTTATATTGCAATCCCGAGATAATCGTCTCCATGCTCCAAATCCATTTTAAAGCCATTTTTAAGGCATTTCGCGCATACATGAAATGAACACATTTTTCTCCAAAACTATAACAGATGCAAGCTTGTCCTGTTTGGTGGAGATGATATTTAATAAAATAAGTAGAAATCCACTAAAAGTTTTGATTGGTTATATTGCAATCCCGAGATAATCGTCTCCATGCTCCAAATCCATTTTAAAGCCATTTTTAAGGCATTTCGCGCATACATGAAATGAACACATTTTTTTCCAAAACTATAACAGATGCAAGCTTGTCCTGTTTGGTGGAGATGATATTTAATAAAATAAGTAGAAATCCACTAAAAGTTTTGTTTGGTTATCTTGCAATCCCGAGATAATCGTCTCCATGCTCCAAATCCATTTTAAAGCCATTTTTAAGGCATTTCGCGCATACATGAAATGAACACATTTTTCTCCAAAACTATAACAGATGCAAGCTTGTCCTGTTTGGTGGAGATAATATTTAATAAAATAAGTAGAAATCTACTAAAAGTTTCGTTTGTTTATATTGCCATCCTGAGATAATCGTCTCCATGCTCCAAATCCATTTTAAAGCCATTTCAAAGGCATTTTGCGCATACATGAAATGAACACATTTTTCTCCAAAACTATAACACATGCAAGCTTGTCCTGTTTGGTGGAGATGATATTTAATAAAATAAGTAGAAATCCACTAAAATTTTTGTTTGGTTATCTTGCAATCCCGAGATAATCGTCTCCATGCTCCAAATCCATTTTAAAGCCATTTTTAAGGCATTTCGCGCATACATGAAATGAACACATTTTTCTCCAAAACTATAACAGATGCAAGCTTGTCCTGTTTGGTGGAGATGATATTTAATAAAATAAGTAGAAATCCACTAAAAGTTTTGTTTGGTTATCTTGCAATCCCGAGATAATCGTCTCCATGCTCCAAATCCATTTTAAAGCCATTTTTAAGGCATTTCGCGCATACATGAAATAAACACATTTTTCTCCAAAACTATAACAGATGCAAGCTTGTCCTGTTTGGTGGAGATGATATTTAATAAAATAAGTAGAAATCCACTAAAAGTTTTGTTTGGTTATTTTGCAATCCCGAGATAATCGTCTCCATGCTCCAAATCCATTTTAAAGCCATTTTTAAGACATTTCGCGCATACATGAAATGAACACATTTTTCTCCAAAACTATAACAGATGCAAGCTTGTCCTGTTTGGTGGAGATGATATTTAATAAAATAAGTAGAAATCCACTAAAAGTTTTGTTTGGTTATCTTGCAATCCCGAGATAATCGTCTCCATGCTCCAAATCCATTTTAAAGCCATTTTTAAGGCATTTCGCGCATACATGAAATGAACACATTTTTCTCCAAAACTATAACAGATGCAAGCTTGTCCTGTTTGGTGGAGATGATATTTAATAAAATAAGTAGAAATCCACTAAAAGTTTTGTTTGGTTATCTTGCAATCCCGAGATAATCGTCTCCATGCTCCAAATCCATTTTAAAGCCATTTTTAAGGCATTTCGCGCATACATGAAATGAACACATTTTTCTCCAAAACTATAACAGATGCAAGCTTGTCCTGTTTGGTGGAGATGATATTTAATAAAATAAGTAGAAATCCACTAAAAGTTTTGTTTGGTTATCTTGCAATCCCGAGATAATCGTCTCCATGCTCCAAATCCATTTTAAAGCCATTTCAAAGGCATTTTGCGCATACATGAAATGAACACATTTTTCTCCAAAACTATAACACATGCAAGCTTGTCCTGTTTGGTGGAGATGATATTTAATAAAATAAGTAGAAATCCACTAAAAGTTTTGTTTGGTTATCTTGCAATCCCGAGATAATCGTATCCATGCTCCAAATCCATTTTAAAGCCATTTTTAAGGCATTTCGCGCACACATGAAATGAACACATTTTTCTCCAAAACTATAACAGATGCAAGCTTGTCCTGTTTGGTGGAGATGATATTTAATAAAATAAGTAGAAATCCACTAAAATTTTTGTTTGGTTATCTTGCAATCCCGAGATAATCGTCTCCATGCTCCAAATCCATTTTAAAGCCATTTTTAAGGCATTTCGCGCATACATGAAATGAACACATTTTTCTCCAAAACTATAACAGATGCAAGCTTGTCCTGTTTGGTGGAGATGATATTTAATAAAATAAGTAGAAATCCACTAAAAGTTTTGTTTGGTTATATTGCAATCCCGAGATAATCGTCTCCATGCTCCAAATCCATTTTAAAGCCATTTTTAAGGCATTTCGCGCATACATGAAATGAACACATTTTTCTCCAAAACTATAACAGATGCAAGCTTGTCCTGTTTGGTGGAGATGATATTTAATAAAATAAGTAGAAATCCACTAAAAGTTTTGTTTGGTTATCTTGCAATCCCGAGATAATCGTCTCCATGCTCCAAATCCATTTTAAAGCCATTTTTAAGGCATTTCGCGCATACATGAAATGAACACATTTTTCTCCAAAACTATAACAGATGCAAGCTTGTCCTGTTTGGTGGAGATAATATTTAATAAAATAAGTAGAAATCTACTAAAAGTTTCGTTTGTTTATATTGCCATCCTGAGATAATCGTCTCCATGCTCCAAATCCATTTTAAAGCCATTTCAAAGGCATTTTGCGCATACATGAAATGAACACATTTTTCTCCAAAACTATAACACATGCAAGCTTGTCCTGTTTGGTGGAGATGATATTTAATAAAATAAGTAGAAATCCACTAAAAGTTGTTTGGTTATCTTGCAATCCCGAGATAATCGTCTCCATGCTCCAAATCCATTTTAAAGCCATTTTTAAGGCATTTCGCGCATACATGAAATGAACACATTTTTCTCCAAAACTATAACAGATGCAAGCTTGTCCTGTTTGGTGGAGATGATATTTAATAAAATAAGTAGAAATCCACTAAAAGTTTTGTTTGGTTATCTTGCAATCCCGAGATAATCGTCTCCATGCTCCAAATCCATTTTAAAGCCATTTCAAAGGCATTTTGCGCATACATGAAATGAACACATTTTTCTCCAAAACTATAACACATGCAAGCTTGTCCTGTTTGGTGGAGATGATATTTAATAAAATAAGTAGAAATCCACTAAAAGTTTTGTTTGGTTATCTTGCAATCCCGAGAAAATCGTCTCCATGCTCCAAATCCATTTTAAAGCCATTTTTAAGGCATTTCGCGCATACATGAAATGAACACATTTTCTCCAAAACTATAACAGATGCAAGCTTGTCCTGTTTGGTGGAGATGATATTTAATAAAATAAGTAGAAATCCACTAAAAGTTTTGTTTGGTTATCTTGCAATCCCGAGATAATCGTCTCCATGCTCCAAATCCATTTTAAAGCCATTTTTAAGGCATTTCGCGCATACATGAAATGAACACATTTTTCTCCAAAACTATAACAGATGCAAGCTTGTCCTGTTTGGTGGAGATGATATTTAATAAAATAAGTAGAAATCCACTAAAATTTTTGTTTGGTTATCTTGCAATCCCGAGATAATCGTCTCCATGCTCCAAATCCATTTTAAAGCCATTTTTAAGGCATTTCGCGCATACATGAAATGAACACATTTTTCTCCAAAACTATAACAGATGCAAGCTTGTCCTGTTTGGTGGAGATGATATTTAATAAAATAAGTAGAAATCCACTAAAAGTTTTGTTTGGTTATATTGCAATCCCGAGATAATCGTCTCCATGCTCCAAATTCATTTTGAAGCCATTTTTAAGGCATTTCGCGCATACATGAAATGAACACATTTTTCTCCAAAACTATAACAGATGCAAGCTTGTCCTGTTTGGTGGAGATGATATTTAATAAAATAAGTAGAAATCCACTAAAAGTTTTGTTTGGTTATCTTGCAATCCCGAGATAATCGTCTCCATGCTCCAAATCCATTTTAAAGCCATTTTTAAGGCATTTCGCGCATACATGAAATGAACACATTTTTCTCCAAAACTATAACAGATGCAAGCTTGTCCTGTTTGGTGGAGATGATATTTAATAAAATAAGTAGAAATCCACTAAAAGTTTTGTTTGGTTATCTTGCAATCCCGAGATAATCGTCTCCATGCTCCAAATCCATTTTAAAGCCATTTCAAAGGCATTTTGCGCATACATGAAATGAACACATTTTTCTCCAAAACTATAACACATGCAAGCTTGTCCTGTTTAGTGGAGATGATATTTAATAAAATAAGTAGAAATCCACTAAAAGTTTTGTTTGGTTATCTTCCAATCCCGAGAAAATCGTCTCCATGCTCCAAATCCATTTTAAAGCCATTTTTAAGGCATTTCGCGCATACATGAAATGAACACATTTTTCTCCAAAACTATAACAGATGCAAGCTTGTCCTGTTTGGTGGAGATGATATTTAATAAAATAAGTAGAAATCCACTAAAAGTTTTGTTTGGTTATATTGCAATCCCGAGATAATCGTCTCCATGCTCCAAATCCATTTTAAAGCCATTTTTAAGGCATTTCGCGCATACATGAAATGAACACATTTTTCTCCAAAACTATAACAGATGCAAGCTTGTCCTGTTTGGTGGAGATGATATTTAATAAAATAAGTAGAAATCCACTAAAAGTTTTGTTTGGTTATCTTGCAATCCCGAGATAATCGTCTCCATGCTCCAAATCCATTTTAAAGCCATTTTTAAGGCATTTCGCGCATACATGAAATGAACACATTTTTCTCCAAAACTATAACAGATGCAAGCTTGTCCTGTTTGGTGGAGATAATATTTAATAAAATAAGTAGAAATCTACTAAAAGTTTCGTTTGTTTATATTGCCATCCTGAGATAATCGTCTCCATGCTCCAAATCCATTTTAAAGCCATTTCAAAGGCATTTTGCGCATACATGAAATGAACACATTTTTCTCCAAAACTATAACACATGCAAGCTTGTCCTGTTTGGTGGAGATGATATTTAATAAAATAAGTAGAAATCCACTAAAAGTTGTTTGGTTATCTTGCAATCCCGAGATAATCGTCTCCATGCTCCAAATCCATTTTAAAGCCATTTTTAAGGCATTTCGCGCATACATGAAATGAACACATTTTTCTCCAAAACTATAACAGATGCAAGCTTGTCCTGTTTGGTGGAGATGATATTTAATAAAATAAGTAGAAATCCACTAAAATTTTTGTTTGGTTATCTTGCAATCCCGAGATAATCGTCTCCATGCTCCAAATCCATTTTAAAGCCATTTCAAAGGCATTTTGCGCATACATGAAATGAACACATTTTTCTCCAAAACTATAACACATGCAAGCTTGTCCTGTTTGGTGGAGATGATATTTAATAAAATAAGTAGAAATCCACTAAAAGTTTTGTTTGGTTATCTTGCAATCCCGAGAAAATCGTCTCCATGCTCCAAATCCATTTTAAAGCCATTTTTAAGGCATTTCGCGCATACATGAAATGAACACATTTTCTCCAAAACTATAACAGATGCAAGCTTGTCCTGTTTGGTGGAGATGATATTTAATAAAATAAGTAGAAATCCACTAAAAGTTTTGTTTGGTTATCTTGCAATCCCGAGATAATCGTCTCCATGCTCCAAATCCATTTTAAAGCCATTTTTAAGGCATTTCGCGCATACATGAAATGAACACATTTTTCTCCAAAACTATAACAGATGCAAGCTTGTCCTGTTTGGTGGAGATGATATTTAATAAAATAAGTAGAAATCCACTAAAATTTTTGTTTGGTTATCTTGCAATCCCGAGATAATCGTCTCCATGCTCCAAATCCATTTTAAAGCCATTTTTAAGGCATTTCGCGCATACATGAAATGAACACATTTTTCTCCAAAACTATAACAGATGCAAGCTTGTCCTGTTTGGTGGAGATGATATTTAATAAAATAAGTAGAAATCCACTAAAAGTTTTGTTTGGTTATATTGCAATCCCGAGATAATCGTCTCCATGCTCCAAATTCATTTTGAAGCCATTTTTAAGGCATTTCGCGCATACATGAAATGAACACATTTTTCTCCAAAACTATAACAGATGCAAGCTTGTCCTGTTTGGTGGAGATGATATTTAATAAAATAAGTAGAAATCCACTAAAAGTTTTGTTTGGTTATCTTGCAATCCCGAGATAATCGTCTCCATGCTCCAAATCCATTTTAAAGCCATTTTTAAGGCATTTCGCGCATACATGAAATGAACACATTTTTCTCCAAAACTATAACAGATGCAAGCTTGTCCTGTTTGGTGGAGATGATATTTAATAAAATAAGTAGAAATCCACTAAAAGTTTTGTTTGGTTATCTTGCAATCCCGAGATAATCGTCTCCATGCTCCAAATCCATTTTAAAGCCATTTCAAAGGCATTTTGCGCATACATGAAATGAACACATTTTTCTCCAAAACTATAACACATGCAAGCTTGTCCTGTTTAGTGGAGATGATATTTAATAAAATAAGTAGAAATCCACTAAAAGTTTTGTTTGGTTATCTTCCAATCCCGATAAAATCGTCTCCATGCTCCAAATCCATTTTAAAGCCATTTTTAAGGCATTTCGCGCATACATGAAATGAACACATTTTTCTCCAAAACTATAACAGATGCAAGCTTGTCCTGTTTGGTGGAGATGATATTTAATAAAATAAGTAGAAATCCACTAAAAGTTTTGTTTGGTTATCTTGCAATCCCGAGATAATCGTCTCCATGCTCCAAATCCATTTTAAAGCCATTTTTAAGGCATTTCGCGCATACATGAAATGAACACATTTTTCTCCAAAACTATAATAGATGCAAGCTTGTCCTGTTTGGTGGAGATGATATTTAATAAAATAAGTAGAAATCCACTAAAAGTTTTGTTTGGTTATCTTGCAATCCCGAGATAATCGTCTCCATGCTCCAAATCCATTTTAAAGCCATTTTTAAGGCATTTCGCGCATACATGAAATGAACACATTTTTCTCCAAAACTATAACAGATGCAAGCTTGTCCTGTTTGGTGGAGATAATATTTAATAAAATAAGTAGAAATCTACTAAAAGTTTCGTTTGTTTATATTGCCATCCTGAGATAATCGTCTCCATGCTCCAAATCCATTTTAAAGCCATTTCAAAGGCATTTTGCGCATACATGAAATGAACACATTTTTCTCCAAAACTATAACACATGCAAGCTTGTCCTGTTTGGTGGAGATGATATTTAATAAAATAAGTAGAAATCCACTAAAAGTTGTTTGGTTATCTTGCAATCCCGAGATAATCGTCTCCATGCTCCAAATCCATTTTAAAGCCATTTTTAAGGCATTTCGCGCATACATGAAATGAACACATTTTTCTCCAAAACTATAACAGATGCAAGCTTGTCCTGTTTGGTGGAGATGATATTTAATAAAATAAGTAGAAATCCACTAAAAGTTTTGTTTGGTTATCTTGCAATCCCGAGATAATCGTCTCCATGCTCCAAATCCATTTTAAAGCCATTTTTAAGGCATTTCGCGCATACATGAAATGAACACATTTTTCTCCAAAACTATAACAGATGCAAGCTTGTCCTGTTTGGTGGAGATGATATTTAATAAAATAAGTAGAAATCCACTAAAAGTTTTGTTTGGTTATCTTGCAATCCCGAGATAATCGTCTCCATGCTCCAAATCCATTTTAAAGCCATTTTTAAGGCATTTCGCGCATACATGAAATGAACACATTTTTCTCCAAAACTATAACAGATGCAAGCTTGCCCTGTTTGGTGGAGATGATATTTAATAAAATAAGTAGAAATCCACTAAAATTTTTGTTTGGTTATCTTGCAATCCCGAGATAATCGTCTCCATGCTCCAAATCCATTTTAAAGCCATTTTTAAGGCATTTCGCGCATACATGAAATGAACACATTTTTCTCCAAAACTATAACAGATGCAAGCTTGTCCTGTTTGGTGGAGATGATATTTAATAAAATAAGTAGAAATCCACTAAAAGTTTTGTTTGGTTTTATTGCAATCCCGAGATAATCGTCTCCATGCTCCAAATCCATTTTAAAGCCATTTTTAAGGCATTTCGCGCATACATGAAATGAACACATTTTTCTCCAAAACTATAACAGATGCAAGCTTGTCCTGTTTGGTGGAGATGATATTTAATAAAATAAGTAGAAATCCACTAAAAGTTTTGTTTGGTTATCTTGCAATCCCGAGATAATCGTCTCCATGCTCCAAATCCATTTTAAAGCCATTTTTAAGGCATTTCGCGCATACATGAAATGAACACATTTTTCTCCAAAACTATAACAGATGCAAGCTTGTCCTGTTTGGTGGAGATAATATTTAATAAAATAAGTAGAAATCTACTAAAAGTTTCGTTTGTTTATATTGCCATCCTGAGATAATCGTCTCCATGCTCCAAATCCATTTTAAAGCCATTTCAAAGGCATTTTGCGCATACATGAAATGAACACATTTTTCTCCAAAACTATAACACATGCAAGCTTGTCCTGTTTGGTGGAGATGATATTTAATAAAATAAGTAGAAATCCACTAAAATTTTTGTTTGGTTATCTTGCAATCCCGAGATAATCGTCTCCATGCTCCAAATCCATTTTAAAGCCATTTTTAAGGCATTTCGCGCATACATGAAATGAACACATTTTTCTCCAAAACTATAACAGATGCAAGCTTGTCCTGTTTGGTGGAGATGATATTTAATAAAATAAGTAGAAATCCACTAAAAGTTTTGTTTGGTTATCTTGCAATCCCGAGATAATCGTCTCCATGCTCCAAATCCATTTTAAAGCCATTTTTAAGGCATTTCGCGCATACATGAAATAAACACATTTTTTCTCCAAAACTATAACAGATGCAAGCTTGTCCTGTTTGGTGGAGATGATATTTAATAAAATAAGTAGAAATCCACTAAAAGTTTTGTTTGGTTATTTTGCAATCCCGAGATAATCGTCTCCATGCTCCAAATCCATTTTAAAGCCATTTTTAAGGCATTTCGCGCATACATGAAATGAACACATTTTTCTCCAAAACTATAACAGATGCAAGCTTGTCCTGTTTGGTGGAGATGATATTTAATAAAATAAGTAGAAATCCACTAAAAGTTTTGTTTGGTTATCTTGCAATCCCGAGATAATCGTCTCCATGCTCCAAATCCATTTTAAAGCCATTTTTAAGGCATTTCGCGCATACATGAAATGAACACATTTTTCTCCAAAACTATAACAGATGCAAGCTTGTCCTGTTTGGTGGAGATGATATTTAATAAAATAAGTAGAAATCCACTAAAAGTTTTGTTTGGTTATCTTGCAATCCCGAGATAATCGTCTCCATGCTCCAAATCCATTTTAAAGCCATTTTTAAGGCATTTCGCGCATACATGAAATGAACACATTTTTCTCCAAAACTATAACAGATGCAAGCTTGTCCTGTTTGGTGGAGATGATATTTAATAAAATAAGTAGAAATCCACTAAAAGTTTTGTTTGGTTATCTTGCAATCCCGAGATAATCGTCTCCATGCTCCAAATCCATTTTAAAGCCATTTCAAAGGCATTTTGCGCATACATGAAATGAACACATTTTTCTCCAAAACTATAACACATGCAAGCTTGTCCTGTTTGGTGGAGATGATATTTAATAAAATAAGTAGAAATCCACTAAAAGTTTTGTTTGGTTATCTTGCAATCCCGAGATAATCGTATCCATGCTCCAAATCCATTTTAAAGCCATTTTTAAGGCATTTCGCGCACACATGAAATGAACACATTTTTCTCCAAAACTATAACAGATGCAAGCTTGTCCTGTTTGGTGGAGATGATATTTAATAAAATAAGTAGAAATCCACTAAAATTTTTGTTTGGTTATCTTGCAATCCCGAGATAATCGTCTCCATGCTCCAAATCCATTTTAAAGCCATTTTTAAGGCATTTCGCGCATACATGAAATGAACACATTTTTCTCCAAAACTATAACAGATGCAAGCTTGTCCTGTTTGGTGGAGATGATATTTAATAAAATAAGTAGAAATCCACTAAAAGTTTTGTTTGGTTATATTGCAATCCCGAGATAATCGTCTCCATGCTCCAAATCCATTTTAAAGCCATTTTTAAGGCATTTCGAGCATACATGAAATGAACACATTTTTCTCCAAAACTATAACACATGCAAGCTTGTCCTGTTTGGTGGAGATGATATTTAATAAAATAAGTAGAAATCCACTAAAAGTTGTTTGGTTATCTTGCAATCCCGAGATAATCGTCTCCATGCTCCAAATCCATTTTAAAGCCATTTTTAAGGCATTTCGCGCATACATGAAATGAACACATTTTTCTCCAAAACTATAACAGATGCAAGCTTGTCCTGTTTGGTGGAGATGATATTTAATAAAATAAGTAGAAATCCACTAAAAGTTTTGTTTGGTTATCTTGCAATCCCGAGATAATCGTCTCCATGCTCCAAATCCATTTTAAAGCCATTTCAAAGGCATTTTGCGCATACATGAAATGAACACATTTTTCTCCAAAACTATAACACATGCAAGCTTGTCCTGTTTGGTGGAGATGATATTTAATAAAATAAGTAGAAATCCACTAAAAGTTTTGTTTGGTTATCTTGCAATCCCGAGAAAATCGTCTCCATGCTCCAAATCCATTTAAAAGCCATTTTTAAGGCATTTCGCGCATACATGAAATGAACACATTTTCTCCAAAACTATAACAGATGCAAGCTTGTCCTGTTTGGTGGAGATGATATTTAATAAAATAAGTAGAAATCCACTAAAAGTTTTGTTTGGTTATCTTGCAATCCCGAGATAATCGTCTCCATGCTCCAAATCCATTTTAAAGCCATTTTTAAGGCATTTCGCGCATACATGAAATGAACACATTTTTCTCCAAAACTATAACAGATGCAAGCTTGTCCTGTTTGGTGGAGATGATATTTAATAAAATAAGTAGAAATCCACTAAAATTTTTGTTTGGTTATCTTGCAATCCCGAGATAATCGTCTCCATGCTCCAAATCCATTTTAAAGCCATTTTTAAGGCATTTCGCGCATACATGAAATGAACACATTTTTCTCCAAAACTATAACAGATGCAAGCTTGTCCTGTTTGGTGGAGATGATATTTAATAAAATAAGTAGAAATCCACTAAAAGTTTTGTTTGGTTATATTGCAATCCCGAGATAATCGTCTCCATGCTCCAAATTCATTTTAAAGCCATTTTTAAGGCATTTCGCGCATACATGAAATGAACACATTTTTCTCCAAAACTATAACAGATGCAAGCTTGTCCTGTTTGGTGGAGATGATATTTAATAAAATAAGTAGAAATCCACTAAAAGTTTTGTTTGGTTATCTTGCAATCCCGAGATAATCGTCTCCATGCTCCAAATCCATTTTAAAGCCATTTTAAGGCATTTCGCGCATACATGAAATGAACACATTTTTCTCCAAAACTATAACAGATGCAAGCTTGTCCTGTTTGGTGGAGATAATATTTAATAAAATAAGTAGAAATCTACTAAAAGTTTCGTTTTTTTATATTGCCATCCTGAGATAATCGTCTCCATGCTCCAAATCCATTTTAAAGCCATTTCAAAGGCATTTTGCGCATACATGAAATGAACACATTTTTCTCCAAAACTATAACACATGCAAGCTTGTCCTGTTTGGTGGAGATGATATTTAATAAAATAAGTAGAAATCCACTAAAATTTTTGTTTGGTTATCTTGCAATCCCGAGATAATCGTCTCCATGCTCCAAATCCATTTTAAAGCCATTTTTAAGGCATTTCGCGCATACATGAAATGAACACATTTTTCTCCAAAACTATAACAGATGCAAGCTTGTCCTGTTTGGTGGAGATGATATTTAATAAAATAAGTAGAAATCCACTAAAAGTTTTGTTTGGTTATATTGCAATCCCGAGATAATCGTCTCCATGCTCCAAATCCATTTTAAAGCCATTTTTAAGGCATTTCGCGCATACATGAAATGAACACATTTTTCTCCAAAACTATAACAGATGCAAGCTTGTCCTGTTTGGTGGAGATAATATTTAATAAAATAAGTAGAAATCTACTAAAAGTTTCGTTTGTTTATATTGCCATCCTGAGATAATCGTCTCCATGCTCCAAATCCATTTTAAAGCCATTTCAAAGGCATTTTGCGCATACATGAAATGAACACATTTTTCTCCAAAACTATAACACATGCAAGCTTGTCCTGTTTGGTGGAGATGATATTTAATAAAATAAGTAGAAATCCACTAAAAGTTGTTTGGTTATCTTGCAATCCCGAGATAATCGTCTCCATGCTCCAAATCCATTTTAAAGCCATTTTTAAGGCATTTCGCGCATACATGAAATGAACACATTTTTCTCCAAAACTATAACAGATGCAAGCTTGTCCTGTTTGGTGGAGATGATATTTAATAAAATAAGTAGAAATCCACTAAAAGTTTTGTTTGGTTATCTTGCAATCCCGAGATAATCGTCTCCATGCTCCAAATCCATTTTAAAGCCATTTTTAAGGCATTTCGCGCATACATGAAATGAACACATTTTTCTCCAAAACTATAACAGATGCAAGCTTGTCCTGTTTGGTGGAGATGATATTTAATAAAATAAGTAGAAATCCACTAAAAGTTTTGTTTGGTTATCTTGCAATCCCGAGATAATCGTCTCCATGCTCCAAATCCATTTTAAAGCCATTTCAAAGGCATTTTGCGCATACATGAAATGAACACATTTTTCTCCAAAACTATAACACATGCAAGCTTGTCCTGTTTAGTGGAGATGATATTTAATAAAATAAGTAGAAATCCACTAAAAGTTTTGTTTGGTTATCTTCCAATCCCGAGAAAATCGTCTCCATGCTCCAAATCCATTTTAAAGCCATTTTTAAGGCATTTCGCGCATACATGAAATGAACACATTTTTCTCCAAAACTATAACAGATGCAAGCTTGTCCTGTTTGGTGGAGATGATATTTAATAAAATAAGTAGAAATCCACTAAAAGTTTTGTTTGGTTATATTGCAATCCCGAGATAATCGTCTCCATGCTCCAAATTCATTTTAAAGCCATTTTTAAGGCATTTCGCGCATACATGAAATGAACACATTTTTCTCCAAAACTATAACAGATGCAAGCTTGTCCTGTTTGGTGGAGATGATATTTAATAAAATAAGTAGAAATCCACTAAAAGTTTTGTTTGGTTATCTTGCAATCCCGAGATAATCGTCTCCATGCTCCAAATCCATTTTAAAGCCATTTTAAGGCATTTCGCGCATACATGAAATGAACACATTTTTCTCCAAAACTATAACAGATGCAAGCTTGTCCTGTTTGGTGGAGATAATATTTAATAAAATAAGTAGAAATCTACTAAAAGTTTCGTTTTTTTATATTGCCATCCTGAGATAATCGTCTCCATGCTCCAAATCCATTTTAAAGCCATTTCAAAGGCATTTTGCGCATACATGAAATGAACACATTTTTCTCCAAAACTATAACACATGCAAGCTTGTCCTGTTTGGTGGAGATGATATTTAATAAAATAAGTAGAAATCCACTAAAATTTTTGTTTGGTTATCTTGCAATCCCGAGATAATCGTCTCCATGCTCCAAATCCATTTTAAAGCCATTTTTAAGGCATTTCGCGCATACATGAAATGAACACATTTTTCTCCAAAACTATAACAGATGCAAGCTTGTCCTGTTTGGTGGAGATGATATTTAATAAAATAAGTAGAAATCCACTAAAAGTTTTGTTTGGTTATATTGCAATCCCGAGATAATCGTCTCCATGCTCCAAATCCATTTTAAAGCCATTTTTAAGGCATTTCGCGCATACATGAAATGAACACATTTTTCTCCAAAACTATAACAGATGCAAGCTTGTCCTGTTTGGTGGAGATAATATTTAATAAAATAAGTAGAAATCTACTAAAAGTTTCGTTTGTTTATATTGCCATCCTGAGATAATCGTCTCCATGCTCCAAATCCATTTTAAAGCCATTTCAAAGGCATTTTGCGCATACATGAAATGAACACATTTTTCTCCAAAACTATAACACATGCAAGCTTGTCCTGTTTGGTGGAGATGATATTTAATAAAATAAGTAGAAATCCACTAAAAGTTGTTTGGTTATCTTGCAATCCCGAGATAATCGTCTCCATGCTCCAAATCCATTTTAAAGCCATTTTTAAGGCATTTCGCGCATACATGAAATGAACACATTTTTCTCCAAAACTATAACAGATGCAAGCTTGTCCTGTTTGGTGGAGATGATATTTAATAAAATAAGTAGAAATCCACTAAAAGTTTTGTTTGGTTATCTTGCAATCCCGAGATAATCGTCTCCATGCTCCAAATCCATTTTAAAGCCATTTTTAAGGCATTTCGCGCATACATGAAATGAACACATTTTTCTCCAAAACTATAACAGATGCAAGCTTGTCCTGTTTGGTGGAGATGATATTTAATAAAATAAGTAGAAATCCACTAAAAGTTTTGTTTGGTTATCTTGCAATCCCGAGATAATCGTCTCCATGCTCCAAATCCATTTTAAAGCCATTTCAAAGGCATTTTGCGCATACATGAAATGAACACATTTTTCTCCAAAACTATAACACATGCAAGCTTGTCCTGTTTAGTGGAGATGATATTTAATAAAATAAGTAGAAATCCACTAAAAGTTTTGTTTGGTTATCTTCCAATCCCGAGAAAATCGTCTCCATGCTCCAAATCCATTTTAAAGCCATTTTTAAGGCATTTCGCGCATACATGAAATGAACACATTTTTCTCCAAAACTATAACAGATGCAAGCTTGTCCTGTTTGGTGGAGATGATATTTAATAAAATAAGTAGAAATCCACTAAAAGTTTTGTTTGGTTATCTTGCAATCCCGAGATAATCGTCTCCATGCTCCAAATCCATTTTAAAGCCATTTTTAAGGCATTTCGCGCATACATGAAATGAACACATTTTTCTCCAAAACTATAACAGATGCAAGCTTGTCCTGTTTGGTGGAGATGATATTTAATAAAATAAGTAGAAATCCACTAAAAGTTTTGTTTGGTTATCTTGCAATCCCGAGATAATCGTCTCCATGCTCCAAATCCATTTTAAAGCCATTTTTAAGGCATTTCGCGCATACATGAAATGAACACATTTTTCTCCAAAACTATAACAGATGCAAGCTTGCCCTGTTTGGTGGAGATGATATTTAATAAAATAAGTAGAAATCTACTAAAAGTTTCGTTTGTTTATATTGCCATCCTGAGATAATCGTCTCCATGCTCCAAATCCATTTTAAAGCCATTTCAAAGGCATTTTGCGCATACATGAAATGAACACATTTTTCTCCAAAACTATAACACATGCAAGCTTGTCCTGTTTGGTGGAGATGATATTTAATAAAATAAGTAGAAATCCACTAAAAGTTTTGTTTGGTTATCTTGCAATCCCGAGATAATCGTCTCCATGCTCCAAATCCATTTTAAAGCCATTTTTAAGGCATTTCGCGCATACATGAAATGAACACATTTTTCTCCAAAACTATAACAGATGCAAGCTTGTCCTGTTTGGTGGAGATGATATTTAATAAAATAAGTAGAAATCCACTAAAAGTTTTGTTTGGTTATCTTGCAATCCCGAGATAATCGTCTCCATGCTCCAAATCCATTTTAAAGCCATTTTTAAGGCATTTCGCGCATACATGAAATGAACACATTTTTCTCCAAAACTATAACAGATGCAAGCTTGTCCTGTTTGGTGGAGATGATATTTAATAAAATAAGTAGAAATCCACTAAAAGTTTTGTTTGGTTATCTTGCAATCCCGAGATAATCGTCTCCATGCTCCAAATCCATTTTAAAGCCATTTTTAAGGCATTTCGCGCATACATGAAATGAACACATTTTTCTCCAAAACTATAACAGATGCAAGCTTGCCCTGTTTGGTGGAGATGATATTTAATAAAATAAGTAGAAATCCACTAAAATTTTTGTTTGGTTATCTTGCAATCCCGAGATAATCGTCTCCATGCTCCAAATCCATTTTAAAGCCATTTTTAAGGCATTTCGCGCATACATGAAATGAACACATTTTTCTCCAAAACTATAACAGATGCAAGCTTGTCCTGTTTGGTGGAGATGATATTTAATAAAATAAGTAGAAATCCACTAAAAGTTTTGTTTGGTTATCTTGCAATCCCGAGATAATCGTCTCCATGCTCCAAATCCATTTTAAAGCCATTTCAAAGGCATTTTGCGCATACATGAAATGAACACATTTTTCTCCAAAACTATAACACATGCAAGCTTGTCCTGTTTGGTGGAGATGATATTTAATAAAATAAGTAGAAATCCACTAAAAGTTGTTTGGTTATCTTGCAATCCCGAGATAATCGTCTCCATGCTCCAAATCCATTTTAAAGCCATTTTTAAGGCATTTCGCGCATACATGAAATGAACACATTTTTCTCCAAAACTATAACAGATGCAAGCTTGTCCTGTTTGGTGGAGATGATATTTAATAAAATAAGTAGAAATCCAGTAAAAGTTTTGTTTGGTTATCTTGCAATCCCGAGATAATCGTCTCCATGCTCCAAATCCATTTTAAAGCCATTTCAAAGGCATTTTGCGCATACATGAAATGAACACATTTTTCTCCAAAACTATAACACATGCAAGCTTGTCCTGTTTGGTGGAGATGATATTTAATAAAATAAGTAGAAATCCACTAAAAGTTTTGTTTGGTTATCTTGCAATCCCGAGAAAATCGTCTCCATGCTCCAAATCCATTTTAAAGCCATTTTTAAGGCATTTCGCGCATACATGAAATGAACACATTTTTCTCCAAAACTATAACAGATGCAAGCTTGTCCTGTTTGGTGGAGATGATATTTAATAAAATAAGTAGAAATCCACTAAAAGTTTTGTTTGGTTATCTTGCAATCCCGAGATAATCGTCTCCATGCTCCAAATCCATTTTAAAGCCATTTTTAAGGCATTTCGCGCATACATGAAATGAACACATTTTTCTCCAAAACTATAACAGATGCAAGCTTGTCCTGTTTGGTGGAGATGATATTTAATAAAATAAGTAGAAATCCACTAAAATTTTTGTTTGGTTATCTTGCAATCCCGAGATAATCGTCTCCATGCTCCAAATCCATTTTAAAGCCATTTTTAAGGCATTTCGCGCATACATGAAATGAACACATTTTTCTCCAAAACTATAACAGATGCAAGCTTGTCCTGTTTGGTGGAGATGATATTTAATAAAATAAGTAGAAATCCACTAAAAGTTTTGTTTGATTATATTGCAATCCCGAGATAATCGTCTCCATGCTCCAAATTCATTTTAAAGCCATTTTTAAGGCATTTCGCGCATACATGAAATGAACACATTTTTCTCCAAAACTATAACAGATGCAAGCTTGTCCTGTTTGGTGGAGATGATATTTAATAAAATAAGTAGAAATCCACTAAAAGTTTTGTTTGGTTATCTTGCAATCCCGAGATAATCGTCTCCATGCTCCAAATCCATTTTAAAGCCATTTTTAAGGCATTTCGCGCATACATGAAATGAACACATTTTTCTCCAAAACTATAACAGATGCAAGCTTGTCCTGTTTGGTGGAGATAATATTTAATAAAATAAGTAGAAATCTACTAAAAGTTTCGTTTTTTTATATTGCCATCCTGAGATAATCGTCTCCATGCTCCAAATCCATTTTAAAGCCATTTCAAAGGCATTTTGCGCATACATGAAATGAACACATTTTTCTCCAAAACTATAACACATGCAAGCTTGTCCTGTTTGGTGGAGATGATATTTAATAAAATAAGTAGAAATCCACTAAAATTTTTGTTTGGTTATCTTGCAATCCCGAGATAATCGTCTCCATGCTCCAAATCCATTTTAAAGCCATTTTTAAGGCATTTCGCGCATACATGAAATGAACACATTTTTCTCCAAAACTATAACAGATGCAAGCTTGTCCTGTTTGGTGGAGATGATATTTAATAAAATAAGTAGAAATCCACTAAAAGTTTTGTTTGGTTATCTTGCAATCCCGAGATAATCGTCTCCATGCTCCAAATCCATTTTAAAGCCATTTTTAAGGCATTTCGCGCATACATGAAATGAACACATTTTTCTCCAAAACTATAACAGATGCAAGCATGTCCTGTTTGGTGGAGATAATATTTAATAAAATAAGTAGAAATCTACTAAAAGTTTCGTTTGTTTATATTGCCATCCTGAGATAATCGTCTCCATGCTCCAAATCCATTTTAAAGCCATTTCAAAGGCATTTTGCGCATACATGAAATGAACACATTTTTCTCCAAAACTATAACACATGCAAGCTTGTCCTGTTTGGTGGAGATGATATTTAATAAAATAAGTAGAAATCCACTAAAAGTTGTTTGGTTATCTTGCAATCCCGAGATAATCGTCTCCATGCTCCAAATCCATTTTAAAGCCATTTTTAAGGCATTTCGCGCATACATGAAATGAACACATTTTTCTCCAAAACTATAACAGATGCAAGCTTGTCCTGTTTGGTGGAGATGATATTTAATAAAATAAGTAGAAATCCACTAAAAGTTTTGTTTGGTTATCTTGCAATCCCGAGATAATCGTCTCCATGCTCCAAATCCATTTTAAAGCCATTTCAAAGGCATTTTGCGCATACATGAAATGAACACATTTTTCTCCAAAACTATAACACATGCAAGCTTGTCCTGTTTGGTGGAGATGATATTTAATAAAATAAGTAGAAATCCACTAAAAGTTTTGTTTGGTTATCTTGCAATCCCGAGAAAATCGTCTCCATGCTCCAAATCCATTTTAAAGCCATTTTTAAGGCATTTCGCGCATACATGAAATGAACACATTTTTCTCCAAAACTATAACAGATGCAAGCTTGTCCTGTTTGGTGGAGATGATATTTAATAAAATAAGTAGAAATCCACTAAAAGTTTTGTTTGGTTATATTGCAATCCCGAGATAATCGTCTCCATGCTCCAAATTCATTTTAAAGCCATTTTTAAGGCATTTCGCGCATACATGAAATGAACACATTTTTCTCCAAAACTATAACAGATGCAAGCTTGTCCTGTTTGGTGGAGATGATATTTAATAAAATAAGTAGAAATCCACTAAAAGTTTTGTTTGGTTATCTTGCAATCCCGAGATAATCGTCTCCATGCTCCAAATCCATTTTAAAGCCATTTTTAAGGCATTTCGCGCATACATGAAATGAACACATTTTTCTCCAAAACTATAACAGATGCAAGCTTGTCCTGTTTGGTGGAGATAATATTTAATAAAATAAGTAGAAATCTACTAAAAGTTTCGTTTTTTTATATTGCCATCCTGAGATAATCGTCTCCATGCTCCAAATCCATTTTAAAGCCATTTCAAAGGCATTTTGCGCATACATGAAATGAACACATTTTTCTCCAAAACTATAACACATGCAAGCTTGTCCTGTTTGGTGGAGATGATATTTAATAAAATAAGTAGAAATCCACTAAAATTTTTGTTTGGTTATCTTGCAATCCCGAGATAATCGTCTCCATGCTCCAAATCCATTTTAAAGCCATTTTTAAGGCATTTCGCGCATACATGAAATGAACACATTTTTCTCCAAAACTATAACAGATGCAAGCTTGTCCTGTTTGGTGGAGATGATATTTAATAAAATAAGTAGAAATCCACTAAAAGTTTTGTTTGGTTATCTTGCAATCCCGAGATAATCGTCTCCATGCTCCAAATCCATTTTAAAGCCATTTTTAAGGCATTTCGCGCATACATGAAATGAACACATTTTTCTCCAAAACTATAACAGATGCAAGCATGTCCTGTTTGGTGGAGATAATATTTAATAAAATAAGTAGAAATCTACTAAAAGTTTCGTTTGTTTATATTGCCATCCTGAGATAATCGTCTCCATGCTCCAAATCCATTTTAAAGCCATTTCAAAGGCATTTTGCGCATACATGAAATGAACACATTTTTCTCCAAAACTATAACACATGCAAGCTTGTCCTGTTTGGTGGAGATGATATTTAATAAAATAAGTAGAAATCCACTAAAAGTTGTTTGGTTATCTTGCAATCCCGAGATAATCGTCTCCATGCTCCAAATCCATTTTAAAGCCATTTTTAAGGCATTTCGCGCATACATGAAATGAACACATTTTTCTCCAAAACTATAACAGATGCAAGCTTGTCCTGTTTGGTGGAGATGATATTTAATAAAATAAGTAGAAATCCACTAAAAGTTTTGTTTGGTTATCTTGCAATCCCGAGATAATCGTCTCCATGCTCCAAATCCATTTTAAAGCCATTTCAAAGGCATTTTGCGCATACATGAAATGAACACATTTTTCTCCAAAACTATAACACATGCAAGCTTGTCCTGTTTGGTGGAGATGATATTTAATAAAATAAGTAGAAATCCACTAAAATTTTTGTTTGGTTATCTTGCAATCCCGAGATAATCGTCTCCATGCTCCAAATCCATTTTAAAGCCATTTTTAAGGCATTTCGCGCATACATGAAATGAACACATTTTTCTCCAAAACTATAACAGATGCAAGCTTGTCCTGTTTGGTGGAGATGATATTTAATAAAATAAGTAGAAATCCACTAAAAGTTTTGTTTGGTTATATTGCAATCCCGAGATAATCGTCTCCATGCTCCAAATCCATTTTAAAGCCATTTTTAAGGCATTTCGCGCATACATGAAATGAACACATTTTTCTCCAAAACTATAACAGATGCAAGCTTGTCCTGTTTGGTGGAGATGATATTTAATAAAATAAGTAGAAATCCACTAAAAGTTTTGTTTGGTTATCTTGCAATCCCGAGATAATCGTCTCCATGCTCCAAATCCATTTTAAAGCCATTTTTAAGGCATTTCGCGCATACATGAAATGAACACATTTTTCTCCAAAACTATAACAGATGCAAGCTTGTCCTGTTTGGTGGAGATAATATTTAATAAAATAAGTAGAAATCTACTAAAAGTTTCGTTTGTTTATATTGCCATCCTGAGATAATCGTCTCCATGCTCCAAATCCATTTTAAAGCCATTTCAAAGGCATTTTGCGCATACATGAAATGAACACATTTTTCTCCAAAACTATAACACATGCAAGCTTGTCCTGTTTGGTGGAGATGATATTTAATAAAATAAGTAGAAATCCACTAAAAGTTGTTTGGTTATCTTGCAATCCCGAGATAATCGTCTCCATGCTCCAAATCCATTTTGAAGCCATTTTTAAGGCATTTCGCGCATACATGAAATGAACACATTTTTCTCCAAAACTATAACAGATGCAAGCTTGTCCTGTTTGGTGGAGATGATATTTAATAAAATAAGTAGAAATCCACTAAAAGTTTTGTTTGGTTATCTTGCAATCCCGAGATAATCGTCTCCATGCTCCAAATCCATTTTAAAGCCATTTTTAAGGCATTTCGCGCATACATGAAATGAACACATTTTTCTCCAAAACTATAACAGATGCAAGCTTGTCCTGTTTGGTGGAGATGATATTTAATAAAATAAGTAGAAATCCACTAAAAGTTTTGTTTGGTTATCTTGCAATCCCGAGATAATCGTCTCCATGCTCCAAATCCATTTTAAAGCCATTTTTAAGGCATTTCGCGCATACATGAAATGAACACATTTTTCTCCAAAACTATAACAGATGCAAGCTTGTCCTGTTTGGTGGAGATGATATTTAATAAAATAAGTAGAAATCCACTAAAAGTTTTGTTTGGTTATCTTGCAATCCCGAGATAATCGTCTCCATGCTCCAAATCCATTTTAAAGCCATTTCAAAGGCATTTTGCGCATACATGAAATGAACACATTTTTCTCCAAAACTATAACACATGCAAGCTTGTCCTGTTTAGTGGAGATGATATTTAATAAAATAAGTAGAAATCCACTAAAAGTTTTGTTTGGTTATCTTCCAATCCCGAGAAAATCGTCTCCATGCTCCAAATCCATTTTAAAGCCATTTTTAAGGCATTTCGCGCATACATGAAATGAACACATTTTTCTCCAAAACTATAACAGATGCAAGCTTGTCCTGTTTGGTGGAGATGATATTTAATAAAATAAGTAGAAATCCACTAAAAGTTTTGTTTGGTTATCTTGCAATCCCGAGATAATCGTCTCCATGCTCCAAATCCATTTTAAAGCCATTTTTAAGGCATTTCGCGCATACATGAAATGAACACATTTTTCTCCAAAACTATAACAGATGCAAGCTTGTCCTGTTTGGTGGAGATGATATTTAATAAAATAAGTAGAAATCCACTAAAAGTTTTGTTTGGTTATCTTGCAATCCCGAGATAATCGTCTCCATGCTCCAAATCCATTTTAAAGCCATTTTTAAGGCATTTCGCGCATACATGAAATGAACACATTTTTCTCCAAAACTATAACAGATGCAAGCTTGTCCTGTTTGGTGGAGATGATATTTAATAAAATAAGTAGAAATCCACTAAAAGTTTTGTTTGGTTATCTTGCAATCCCGAGATAATCGTCTCCATGCTCCAAATCCATTTTAAAGCCATTTCAAAGGCATTTTGCGCATACATGAAATGAACACATTTTTCTCCAAAACTATAACACATGCAAGCTTGTCCTGTTTGGTGGAGATGATATTTAATAAAATAAGTAGAAATCCACTAAAAGTTTTGTTTGGTTATCTTGCAATCCCGAGATAATCGTCTCCATGCTCCAAATCCATTTTAAAGCCATTTTTAAGGCATTTCGCGCATAAATGAAATGAACACATTTTTCTCCAAAACTATAACAGATGCAAGCTTGTCCTGTTTGGTGGAGATGATATTTAATAAAATAAGTAGAAATCCACTAAAAGTTTTGTTTGGTTATCTTGCAATCCCGAGATAATCGTCTCCATGCTCCAAATCCATTTTAAAGCCATTTTTAAGGCATTTCGCGCATACATGAAATGAACACATTTTTCTCCAAAACTATAACAGATGCAAGCTTGTCCTGTTTGGTGGAGATGATATTTAATAAAATAAGTAGAAATCCACTAAAAGTTTTGTTTGGTTATCTTGCAATCCCGAGATAATCGTCTCCATGCTCCAAATCCATTTTAAAGCCATTTTTAAGGCATTTCGCGCATACATGAAATGAACACATTTTTCTCCAAAACTATAACAGATGCAAGCTTGTCCTGTTTGGTGGAGATGATATTTAATAAAATAAGTAGAAATCCACTAAAAGTTTTGTTTGGTTATCTTGCAATCCCGAGATAATCGTCTCCATGCTCCAAATCCATTTTAAAGCCATTTCAAAGGCATTTTGCGCATACATGAAATGAACACATTTTTCTCCAAAACTATAACACATGCAAGCTTGTCCTGTTTGGTGGAGATGATATTTAATAAAATAAGTAGAAATCCACTAAAAGTTTTGTTTGGTTATCTTGCAATCCCGAGATAATCGTCTCCATGCTCCAAATCCATTTTAAAGCCATTTTTAAGGCATTTCGCGCATAAATGAAATGAACACATTTTTCTCCAAAACTATAACAGATGCAAGCTTGTCCTGTTTGGTGGAGATGATATTTAATAAAATAAGTAGAAATCCACTAAAAGTTTTGTTTGGTTATCTTGCAATCCCGAGATAATCGTCTCCATGCTCCAAATCCATTTTAAAGCCATTTTTAAGGCATTTCGCGCATACATGAAATGAACACATTTTTCTCCAAAACTATAACAGATGCAAGCTTGTCCTGTTTGGTGGAGATGATATTTAATAAAATAAGTAGAAATCCACTAAAAGTTTTGTTTGGTTATCTTGCAATCCCGAGATAATCGTCTCCATGCTCCAAATCCATTTTAAAGCCATTTTTAAGGCATTTCGCGCATACATGAAATGAACACATTTTTCTCCAAAACTATAACAGATGCAAGCTTGTCCTGTTTGGTGGAGATGATATTTAATAAAATAAGTAGAAATCCACTAAAATTTTTGTTTGGTTATCTTGCAATCCCGAGATAATCGTCTCCATGCTCCAAATCCATTTTAAAGCCATTTTTAAGGCATTTCGCGCATACATGAAATGAACACATTTTTCTCCAAAACTATAACAGATGCAAGCTTGTCCTGTTTGGTGGAGATGATATTTAATAAAATAAGTAGAAATCCACTAAAAGTTTTGTTTGGTTATCTTGCAATCCCGAGATAATCGTCTCCATGCTCCAAATCCATTTTAAAGCCATTTCAAAGGCATTTTGCGCATACATGAAATGAACACATTTTTCTCCAAAACTATAACACATGCAAGCTTGTCCTGTTTGGTGGAGATGATATTTAATAAAATAAGTAGAAATCCACTAAAAGTTTTGTTTGGTTATCTTGCAATCCCGAGATAATCGTCTCCATGCTCCAAATCCATTTTAAAGCCATTTTTAAGGCATTTCGCGCATACATGAAATGAACACATTTTTCTCCAAAACTATAACAGATGCAAGCTTGTCCTGTTTGGTGGAGATGATATTTAATAAAATAAGTAGAAATCCACTAAAAGTTTTGTTTGGTTATCTTGCAATCCCGAGATAATCGTCTCCATGCTCCAAATCCATTTTAAAGCCATTTTTAAGGCATTTCGCGCATACATGAAATGAACACATTTTTCTCCAAAACTATAACAGATGCAAGCTTGTCCTGTTTGGTGGAGATGATATTTAATAAAATAAGTAGAAATCCACTAAAATTTTTGTTTGGTTATCTTGCAATCCCGAGATAATCGTCTCCATGCTCCAAATCCATTTTAAAGCCATTTTTAAGGCATTTCGCGCATACATGAAATGAACACATTTTTCTCCAAAACTATAACAGATGCAAGCTTGTCCTGTTTGGTGGAGATGATATTTAATAAAATAAGTAGAAATCCACTAAAAGTTTTGTTTGGTTATATTGCAATCCCGAGATAATCGTCTCCATGCTCCAAATCCATTTTAAAGCCATTTTTAAGGCATTTCGCGCATACATGAAATGAACACATTTTTCTCCAAAACTATAACAGATGCAAGCTTGTCCTGTTTGGTGGAGATGATATTTAATAAAATAAGTAGAAATCCACTAAAAGTTTTGTTTGGTTATCTTGCAATCCCGAGATAATCGTCTCCATGCTCCAAATCTATTTTAAAGCCATTTTAAGGCATTTCGCGCATACATGAAATGAACACATTTTTCTCCAAAACTATAACAGATGCAAGCTTGTCCTGTTTGGTGGAGATGATATTTAATAAAATAAGTAGAAATCCACTAAAAGTTTTGTTTGGTTATCTTGCAATCCCGAGATAATCGTCTCCATGCTCCAAATCCATTTTAAAGCCATTTTTAAGGCATTTCGCGCATACATGAAATGAACACATTTTTCTCCAAAACTATAACAGATGCAAGCTTGTCCTGTTTGGTGGAGATGATATTTAATAAAATAAGTAGAAATCCACTAAAATTTTTGTTTGGTTATCTTGCAATCCCGAGATAATCGTCTCCATGCTCCAAATCCATTTTAAAGCCATTTTTAAGGCATTTCGCGCATACATGAAATGAACACATTTTTCTGCAAAACTATAACAGATGCAAGCTTGTCCTGTTTGGTGGAGATGATATTTAATAAAATAAGTAGAAATCCACTAAAAGTTTTGTTTGGTTATATTGCAATCCCGAGATAATCGTCTCCATGCTCCAAATCCATTTTAAAGCCATTTTTAAGGCATTTCGCGCATACATGAAATGAACACATTTTTCTCCAAAACTATAACAGATGCAAGCTTGTCCTGTTTGGTGGAGATGATATTTAATAAAATAAGTAGAAATCCACTAAACGTTTTGTTTGGTTATCTTGCAATCCCGAGATAATCGTCTCCATGCTCCAAATCCATTTTAAAGCCATTTTTAAGGCATTTCGCGCATACATGAAATGAACACATTTTTCTCCAAAACTATAACAGATGCAAGCTTGTCCTGTTTGGTGGAGATAATATTTAATAAAATAAGTAGAAATCTACTAAAAGTTTCGTTTGTTTATATTGCCATCCTGAGATAATCGTCTCCATGCTCCAAATCCATTTTAAAGCCATTTCAAAGGCATTTTGCGCATACATGAAATGAACACATTTTTCTCCAAAACTATAACACATGCAAGCTTGTCCTGTTTGGTGGAGATGATATTTAATAAAATAAGTAGAAATCTACTAAAAGTTTTGTTTGGTTATCTTGCAATCCCGAGATAATCGTCTCCATGCTCCAAATCCATTTTAAAGCCATTTTTAAGGCATTTCGCGCATACATGAAATGAACACATTTTTCTCCAAAACTATAACAGATGCAAGCTTGTCCTGTTTGGTGGAGATGATATTTAATAAAATAAGTAGAAATCCACTAAAAGTTTTGTTTGGTTATCTTGCAATCCCGAGATAATCGTCTCCATGCTCCAAATCCATTTTAAAGCCATTTTTAAGGCATTTCGCGCATACATGAAATGAACACATTTTTCTCCAAAACTATAACAGATGCAAGCTTGTCCTGTTTGGTGGAGATGATATTTAATAAAATAAGTAGAAATCCACTAAAAGTTTTGTTTGGTTATCTTGCAATCCCGAGATAATCGTCTCCATGCTCCAAATCCATTTTAAAGCCATTTTTAAGGCATTTCGCGCATACATGAAATGAACACATTTTTCTCCAAAACTATAACAGATGCAAGCTTGTCCTGTTTGGTGGAGATGATATTTAATAAAATAAGTAGAAATCCACTAAAAGTTTTGTTTGGTTATCTTGCAATCCCGAGATAATCGTCTCCATGCTCCAAATCCATTTTAAAGCCATTTCAAAGGCATTTTGCGCATACATGAAATGAACACATTTTTCTCCAAAACTATAACACATGCAAGCTTGTCCTGTTTGGTGGAGATGATATTTAATAAAATAAGTAGAAATCCACTAAAAGTTTTGTTTGGTTATCTTGCAATCCCGAGATAATCGTCTCCATGCTCCAAATCCATTTTAAAGCCATTTTTAAGGCATTTCGCGCATACATGAAATGAACACATTTTTCTCCAAAACTATAACAGATGCAAGCTTGTCCTGTTTGGTGGAGATGATATTTAATAAAATAAGTAGAAATCCACTAAAAGTTTTGTTTGGTTATCTTGCAATCCCGAGATAATCGTCTCCATGCTCCAAATCCATTTTAAAGCCATTTTTAAGGCATTTCGCGCATACATGAAATGAACACATTTTTCTCCAAAACTATAACAGATGCAAGCTTGTCCTGTTTGGTGGAGATGATATTTAATAAAATAAGTAGAAATCCACTAAAATTTTTGTTTGGTTATCTTGCAATCCCGAGATAATCGTCTCCATGCTCCAAATCCATTTTAAAGCCATTTTTAAGGCATTTCGCGCATACATGAAATGAACACATTTTTCTCCAAAACTATAACAGATGCAAGCTTGTCCTGTTTGGTGGAGATGATATTTAATAAAATAAGTAGAAATCCACTAAAAGTTTTGTTTGGTTATATTGCAATCCCGAGATAATCGTCTCCATGCTCCAAATCCATTTTAAAGCCATTTTTAAGGCATTTCGCGCATACATGAAATAAACACATTTTTCTCCAAAACTATAACAGATGCAAGCTTGTCCTGTTTGGTGGAGATGATATTTAATAAAATAAGTAGAAATCCACTAAAATTTTTGTTTGGTTATCTTGCAATCCCGAGATAATCGTCTCCATGCTCCAAATCCATTTTAAAGCCATTTTTAAGGCATTTCGCGCATACATGAAATGAACACATTTTTCTCCAAAACTATAACAGATGCAAGCTTGTCCTGTTTGGTGGAGATGATATTTAATAAAATAAGTAGAAATCCACTAAAAGTTTTGTTTGGTTATATTGCAATCCCGAGATAATCGTCTCCATGCTCCAAATCCATTTTAAAGCCATTTTTAAGGCATTTCGCGCATACATGAAATGAACACATTTTTCTCCAAAACTATAACAGATGCAAGCTTGTCCTGTTTGGTGGAGATGATATTTAATAAAATAAGTAGAAATCCACTAAAATTTTTGTTTGGTTATCTTGCAATCCCGAGATAATCGTCTCCATGCTCCAAATCCATTTTAAAGCCATTTTTAAGGCATTTCGCGCATACATGAAATGAACACATTTTTCTCCAAAACTATAACAGATGCAAGCTTGTCCTGTTTGGTGGAGATGATATTTAATAAAATAAGTAGAAATCCACTAAAAGTTTTGTTTGGTTATCTTGCAATCCCGAGATAATCGTCTCCATGCTCCAAATCCATTTTAAAGCCATTTTTAAGGCATTTCGCGCATACATGAAATGAACACATTTTTCTCCAAAACTATAACAGATGCAAGCATGTCCTGTTTGGTGGAGATAATATTTAATAAAATAAGTAGAAATCTACTAAAAGTTTCGTTTGTTTATATTGCCATCCTGAGATAATCGTCTCCATGCTCCAAATCCATTTTAAAGCCATTTCAAAGGCATTTTGCGCATACATGAAATGAACACATTTTTCTCCAAAACTATAACACATGCAAGCTTGTCCTGTTTGGTGGAGATGATATTTAATAAAATAAGTAGAAATCCACTAAAAGTTGTTTGGTTATCTTGCAATCCCGAGATAATCGTCTCCATGCTCCAAATCCATTTTAAAGCCATTTTTAAGGCATTTCGCGCATACATGAAATGAACACATTTTTCTCCAAAACTATAACAGATGCAAGCTTGTCCTGTTTGGTGGAGATGATATTTAATAAAATAAGTAGAAATCCACTAAAAGTTTTGTTTGGTTATCTTGCAATCCCGAGATAATCGTCTCCATGCTCCAAATCCATTTTAAAGCCATTTCAAAGGCATTTTGCGCATACATGAAATGAACACATTTTTCTCCAAAACTATATTACATGCAAGCTTGTCCTGTTTGGTGGAGATGATATTTAATAAAATAAGTAGAAATCCACTAAAAGTTTTGTTTGGTTATCTTGCAATCCCGAGAAAATCGTCTCCATGCTCCAAATCCATTTTAAAGCCATTTTTAAGGCATTTCGCGCATACATGAAATGAACACATTTTTCTCCAAAACTATAACAGATGCAAGCTTGTCCTGTTTGGTGGAGATGATATTTAATAAAATAAGTAGAAATCCACTAAAAGTTTTGTTTGGTTATCTTGCAATCCCGAGATAATCGTCTCCATGCTCCAAATCCATTTTAAAGCCATTTTTAAGGCATTTCGCGCATACATGAAATGAACACATTTTTCTCCAAAACTATAACAGATGCAAGCTTGTCCTGTTTGGTGGAGATGATATTTAATAAAATAAGTAGAAATCCACTAACATTTTTGTTTGGTTATCTTGCAATCCCGAGATAATCGTCTCCATGCTCCAAATCCATTTTAAAGCCATTTTTAAGGCATTTCGCGCATACATGAAATGAACACATTTTTCTCCAAAACTATAACAGATGCAAGCTTGTCCTGTTTGGTGGAGATGATATTTAATAAAATAAGTAGAAATCCACTAAAAGTTTTGTTTGGTTATATTGCAATCCCGAGATAATCGTCTCCATGCTCCAAATTCATTTTAAAGCCATTTTTAAGGCATTTCGCGCATACATGAAATGAACACATTTTTCTCCAAAACTATAACAGATGCAAGCTTGTCC
Organism: Anomaloglossus baeobatrachus; assembly: GCF_048569485.1. NCBI lineage: Eukaryota > Metazoa > Chordata > Amphibia > Anura > Aromobatidae > Anomaloglossus > Anomaloglossus baeobatrachus. The sequence continues at coordinate 162,021 of NW_027442218.1, forward strand.
TGTTTGGTGGAGATGATATTTAATAAAATAAGTAGAAATCCACTAAAAGTTTTGTTTGGTTATCTTGCAATCCCGAGATAATCGTCTCCATGCTCCAAATCCATTTTAAAGCCATTTTTAAGGCATTTCGCGCATACAAGAAATGAACACATTTTTCTCCAAAACTATAACAGATGCAAGTTTGTCCTGTTTGGTGGAGATAATATTTAATAAAATAAGTAGAAATCTACTAAAAGTTTCGTTTTTTTATATTGCCATCCTGAGATAATCGTCTCCATGCTCCAAATCCATTTTAAAGCCATTTTTAAGGCATTTCGCGCATACATGAAATGAACACATTTTTCTCCAAAACTATAACAGATGCAAGCTTGTCCTGTTTGGTGGAGATGATATTTAATAAAATAAGTAGAAATCCACTAAAAGTTTTGTTTGGTTATCTTGCAATCCCGAGATAATCGTCTCCATGCTCCAAATCCATTTTAAAGCCATTTTAAGGCATTTCGCGCATACATGAAATGAACACATTTTTCTCCAAAACTATAACAGATGCAAGCTTGTCCTGTTTGGTGGAGATAATATTTAATAAAATAAGTAGAAATCTACTAAAAGTTTCGTTTGTTTATATTGCCATCCTGAGATAATCGTCTCCATGCTCCAAATCCATTTTAAAGCCATTTCAAAGGCATTTTGCGCATACATGAAATGAACACATTTTTCTCCAAAACTATAACACATGCAAGCTTGTCCTGTTTGGTGGAGATGATATTTAATAAAATAAGTAGAAATCCACTAAAAGTTGTTTGGTTATCTTGCAATCCCGAGATAATCGTCTCCATGCTCCAAATCCATTTTGAAGCCATTTTTAAGGCATTTCGCGCATACATGAAATGAACACATTTTTCTCCAAAACTATAACAGATGCAAGCTTGTCCTGTTTGGTGGAGATGATATATAATAAAATAAGTAGAAATCCACTAAAAGTTTTGTTTGGTTATCTTGCAATCCCGAGATAATCGTCTCCATGCTCCAAATCCATTTTAAAGCCATTTTTAAGGCATTTCGCGCATACATGAAATGAACACATTTTTCTCCAAAACTATAACAGATGCAAGCTTGTCCTGTTTGGTGGAGATGATATTTAATAAAATAAGTAGAAATCCACTAAAAGTTTTGTTTGGTTATCTTGCAATCCCGAGATAATCGTCTCCATGCTCCAAATCCATTTTAAAGCCATTTTTAAGGCATTTCGCGCATACATGAAATGAACACATTTTTCTCCAAAACTATAACAGATGCAAGCTTGTCCTGTTTGGTGGAGATGATATTTAATAAAATAAGTAGAAATCCACTAAAAGTTTTGTTTGGTTATCTTGCAATCCCGAGATAATCGTCTCCATGCTCCAAATCCATTTTAAAGCCATTTCAAAGGCATTTTGCGCATACATGAAATGAACACATTTTTCTCCAAAACTATAACACATGCAAGCTTGTCCTGTTTAGTGGAGATGATATTTAATAAAATAAGTAGAAATCCACTAAAAGTTTTGTTTGGTTATCTTCCAATCCCGAGAAAATCGTCTCCATGCTCCAAATCCATTTTAAAGCCATTTTTAAGGCATTTCGCGCATACATGAAATTAACACATTTTTCTCCAAAACTATAACAGATGCAAGCTTGTCCTGTTTGGTGGAGATGATATTTAATAAAATAAGTAGAAATCCACTAAAAGTTTTGTTTGGTTATCTTGCAATCCCGAGATAATCGTCTCCATGCTCCAAATCCATTTTAAAGCCATTTTTAAGGCATTTCGCGCATACATGAAATGAACACATTTTTCTCCAAAACTATAACAGATGCAAGCTTGTCCTGTTTGGTGGAGATGATATTTAATAAAATAAGTAGAAATCCACTAAAAGTTTTGTTTGGTTATCTTGCAATCCCGAGATAATCGTCTCCATGCTCCAAATCCATTTTAAAGCCATTTTTAAGGCATTTCGCGCATACATGAAATGAACACATTTTTCTCCAAAACTATAACAGATGCAAGCTTGTCCTGTTTGGTGGAGATAATATTTAATAAAATAAGTAGAAATCTACTAAAAGTTTCGTTTGTTTATATTGCCATCCTGAGATAATCGTCTCCATGCTCCAAATCCATTTTAAAGCCATTTCAAAGGCATTTTGCGCATACATGAAATGAACACATTTTTCTCCAAAACTATAACACATGCAAGCTTGTCCTGTTTGGTGGAGATGATATTTAATAAAATAAGTAGAAATCCACTAAAAGTTGTTTGGTTATCTTGCAATCCCGAGATAATCGTCTCCATGCTCCAAATCCATTTTAAAGCCATTTTTAAGGCATTTCGCGCATACATGAAATGAACACATTTTTCTCCAAAACTATAACAGATGCAAGCTTGTCCTGTTTGGTGGAGATGATATTTAATAAAATAAGTAGAAATCCACTAAAAGTTTTGTTTGGTTATCTTGCAATCCCGAGATAATCGTCTCCATGCTCCAAATCCATTTTAAAGCCATTTTTAAGGCATTTCGCGCATACATGAAATGAACACATTTTTCTCCAAAACTATAACAGATGCAAGCTTGTCCTGTTTGGTGGAGATAATATTTAATAAAATAAGTAGAAATCTACTAAAAGTTTCGTTTGTTTATATTGCCATCCTGAGATAATCGTCTCCATGCTCCAAATCCATTTTAAAGCCATTTCAAAGGCATTTTGCGCATACATGAAATGAACACATTTTTCTCCAAAACTATAACACATGCAAGCTTGTCCTGTTTGGTGGAGATGATATTTAATAAAATAAGTAGAAATCCACTAAAAGTTGTTTGGTTATCTTGCAATCCCGAGATAATCGTCTCCATGCTCCAAATCCATTTTAAAGCCATTTTTAAGGCATTTCGCGCATACATGAAATGAACACATTTTTCTCCAAAACTATAACAGATGCAAGCTTGTCCTGTTTGGTGGAGATGATATTTAATAAAATAAGTAGAAATCCACTAAAAGTTTTGTTTGGTTATCTTGCAATCCCGAGATAATCGTCTCCATGCTCCAAATCCATTTTAAAGCCATTTTTAAGGCATTTCGCGCATACATGAAATGAACACATTTTTCTCCAAAACTATAACAGATGCAAGCTTGTCCTGTTTGGTGGAGATGATATTTAATAAAATAAGTAGAAATCCACTAAAAGTTTTGTTTGGTTATCTTGCAATCCCGAGATAATCGTCTCCATGCTCCAAATCCATTTTAAAGCCATTTTTAAGGCATTTCGCGCATACATGAAATGAACACATTTTTCTCCAAAACTATAACAGATGCAAGCTTGCCCTGTTTGGTGGAGATGATATTTAATAAAATAAGTAGAAATCCACTAAAATTTTTGTTTGGTTATCTTGCAATCCCGAGATAATCGTCTCCATGCTCCAAATCCATTTTAAAGCCATTTTTAAGGCATTTCGCGCATACATGAAATGAACACATTTTTCTCCAAAACTATAACAGATGCAAGCTTGTCCTGTTTGGTGGAGATGATATTTAATAAAATAAGTAGAAATCCACTAAAAGTTTTGTTTGGTTATATTGCAATCCCGAGATAATCGTCTCCATGCTCCAAATCCATTTTAAAGCCATTTTTAAGGCATTTCGCGCATACATGAAATGAACACATTTTTCTCCAAAACTATAACAGATGCAAGCTTGTCCTGTTTGGTGGAGATAATATTTAATAAAATAAGTAGAAATCTACTAAAAGTTTCGTTTGTTTATATTGCCATCCTGAGATAATCGTCTCCATGCTCCAAATCCATTTTAAAGCCATTTCAAAGGCATTTTGCGCATACATGAAATGAACACATTTTTCTCCAAAACTATAACACATGCAAGCTTGTCCTGTTTGGTGGAGATGATATTTAATAAAATAAGTAGAAATCCACTAAAAGTTGTTTGGTTATCTTGCAATCCCGAGATAATCGTCTCCATGCTCCAAATCCATTTTAAAGCCATTTTTAAGGCATTTCGCGCATACATGAAATGAACACATTTTTCTCCAAAACTATAACAGATGCAAGCTTGTCCTGTTTGGTGGAGATGATATTTAATAAAATAAGTAGAAATCCACTAAAAGTTTTGTTTGGTTATCTTGCAATCCCGAGATAATCGTCTCCATGCTCCAAATCCATTTTAAAGCCATTTTTAAGGCATTTCGCGCATACATGAAATGAACACATTTTTCTCCAAAACTATAACAGATGCAAGCTTGTCCTGTTTGGTGGAGATAATATTTAATAAAATAAGTAGAAATCTACTAAAAGTTTCGTTTGTTTATATTGCCATCCTGAGATAATCGTCTCCATGCTCCAAATCCATTTTAAAGCCATTTCAAAGGCATTTTGCGCATACATGAAATGAACACATTTTTCTCCAAAACTATAACACATGCAAGCTTGTCCTGTTTGGTGGAGATGATATTTAATAAAATAAGTAGAAATCCACTAAAAGTTGTTTGGTTATCTTGCAATCCCGAGATAATCGTCTCCATGCTCCAAATCCATTTTAAAGCCATTTTTAAGGCATTTCGCGCATACATGAAATGAACACATTTTTCTCCAAAACTATAACAGATGCAAGCTTGTCCTGTTTGGTGGAGATGATATTTAATAAAATAAGTAGAAATCCACTAAAAGTTTTGTTTGGTTATCTTGCAATCCCGAGATAATCGTCTCCATGCTCCAAATCCATTTTAAAGCCATTTTTAAGGCATTTCGCGCATACATGAAATGAACACATTTTTCTCCAAAACTATAACAGATGCAAGCTTGTCCTGTTTGGTGGAGATGATATTTAATAAAATAAGTAGAAATCCACTAAAAGTTTTGTTTGGTTATCTTGCAATCCCGAGATAATCGTCTCCATGCTCCAAATCCATTTTAAAGCCATTTTTAAGGCATTTCGCGCATACATGAAATGAACACATTTTTCTCCAAAACTATAACAGATGCAAGCTTGCCCTGTTTGGTGGAGATGATATTTAATAAAATAAGTAGAAATCCACTAAAATTTTTGTTTGGTTATCTTGCAATCCCGAGATAATCGTCTCCATGCTCCAAATCCATT